>NC_060185.1:5074493-5131993 GCF_021184085.1 Oncorhynchus gorbuscha | reverse complement strand
GACTACAGCTCGGCATTCAACACCATAGTACCCTCCAAGCTCGTCATCAAGTTCGAGACCCTGGGTCTCGACCCCACCCTGTGCAACTGGGTACTGGACTTCCTGATGGGCCGCCCCCAGGTGGTGAGGGTAGGCAACAACATCTCCACCCCGCTGATCCTCAACACTGGGGCCCCACAAGGGTGCGTTCTGAGCCCTCTCCTGTACTCCCTGTTCACCCACGACTGCGTGGCCATGCACGCTTCCAACTCAATCATCATGTTTGTGGACGACACAAAAGTGGTAGGCTTGATTACCAAGCCAACAACGACGAGACTGCCTACAGGGAGAAGGTGAGGGCCCTCGGAGTGTGGTGTCAGGAAAATAACCTCACAGTCAACGTCAACAAAACTAAGGAGATGATTGTGGACTTCAGGAAACAGCAGAGGGAACACCCCCCTATCCACATCGATGGAACAGTAGTGGAGAGGGTAGTAAGTTAAGTTCCTCGGCATACACATCACAGACAAGCTGAATTGGTCCACTCACACAGACAGCATCGTGAAGAAGGCGCAGCAGCGCCTCTTCAACCTCAGGAGGCTGAAGAAATTTGGCTTGTCACCAAAAGCACTCACAAACTTCTACAGATGCACAATCGAGAGCATCCTGGCAGGCTGTATCACCGCCTGATACGGCAACTGCTCCGCCCACAACCGTAAGGCTCTCCAGAGGGTAGTGAGGTCTGCACAACGCATCACCGGGGGCAAACTACCTGCCCTCCAGGACACCTACACCACCCGATGTTACAGGAAGGCCATAAAGATCATCAAGGACAACAACCACCCGAGCCACTGCCTGTTCACCCCGCTATCATCCAGAAGGCGAGGTCAGTACAGGTGCATCAAAGCTGGGACCGAGAGACTGAAAAACAGCTTCTATCTCAAGGCCATCAGACTGTTAAACAACACACTGACACAACTCCAGCCACTTTAATAATGGGAATTGATGGGAAATGATGTAAAATTTATCACTAGCCACTTTAAACAATGCTACCTAATATCATGTTACTTACCCTACATTATTCATCTCATATGCATACGTATATACTGTACTCTATATCATTACATTTACATTACATTTAAGTCATTTAGCAGACGCTCTTATCCAGAGCGACTTACAGATTGGTGCATTCACCTTATGACATCCATCTACTGCATCCTTATGTAATACATGTATCACTAGCCACTTTAACTATGCCACTTTGTTTACATACTCATCTCATATGTATATACTGTACTCGATACCATCTACTGTATGCTGCTCTGTACCATCACTCATTCATATATCTTTATGTACATATTCTTTATCCCCTTACACTGTGTATAAGACAGTAGTTTTGGAATTGTTAGTTAGATTACTTGTTGGTTATTACTGCATTGTCGGAACTAGAAGCACAAGCATTTCGCTACACTCGCATTAACATCTGCTAACCATGTGTATGTGACAAATAAAATTTGATTTGATCGTGAGAAAACAAAAAGATAATTACTTAACACATTGGAAAGAATTAACAAAAAAACAGAGCAAACTAGAATGCTATTTGGCCCTAAACAGAGAGTACACAGCGGCAGAATACCTGACCACTGTGACTGACCCAAACTTAAGGAAAGCTTTGACTATGTACAGACTCAGTGAGCATAGCCTTGCTATTGAGAAAGGCCGCCGTAGGCAGACATGGAGTACACAATGTACCTGAATACCTGACTTTATGCTTTATTTTAAATGTTTCACTTTGCCAATAAAGTCCTTCGAATTGAAATGAATTGAGAGAAAGAGAGACTCAGTGAGCATAGCCTTGCTATTGAGAAAGGCCGCCGTAGGCAGACATGGCTCTCAAGAGAAGACAGGCTATGTGCTCACTGCCCACAAAATGAGGTGGAAACTGAGCTGCACTTCCTAACCTCCTGCCAATAGTATTATCATAGAGACACATATTTCCCTCAGATTAAATACAGACACACAAAGAATTAGAAAACAAATCCAATTCTGATAAACTCCCATATCTTTTGGGTGAAATACCACAGTGTTCCATCACAGCAGCAATACTTGTGACCTGTTGCCACAAGAAAAGGGCAAGCAGTGAAAAACAAATAACATTGTAAATACAACCTATATTTATGTTTAATTATTTTCCCATTTGTACTTTAACTATTTACACATCGTTACAACACTGTATATAGACATAATGACATTTGTAATATCTTATACACAATCTTAAATCTTATATTACTGTTACTATATTACTGCTATATATTACTGTTGCTATATTACTATTATATATTACTACTGCTATATAATACTGTTATATATTACTGTTATATATTACTGTTATATAATACTGTTATATATTACTGTTATATATTACTGTTATATATTACTGTTATATATTACTGTTATATTACTGTTATATATTACTGTTATATAATACTGTTATATATTACTGTTATATAATACTGTTATATATTACTGTTATATATTACTGTTATATATTACTGTTATATATTACTGTTATATATTACTGTTATATAATACTGTTATATATTACTGTTATATATTACTGTTATATATTACTGTTATATATTACTACTGTTATATATTACTACTGTTATATATTACTGTTATATATTACTGTTATATATTACTGTTATATATTACTGTTATATATTACTGTTATATATTACTGTTATATAATACTGTTGCTATATTACTGTTGCTATATTACTGTTATATATTACTGTTATAATACTGTTATATGTTACTGTTATATAATACTGTTATATATTACTATTATATATTACTGTTATATTTTACTTCTGCTATATTACTGTTATATATTACTGTTATATATTACTTCTGTTATATTACTGTTATATAATACTGCTGTTGTATATTACTAATGTTATATATTACTACTGTTATATATTACTGCCGCTATATTACTGTTATATACATTACTACTGTGCTATATTACTGTTGCTATATTACTGGTATATATTACTGTTATATATTACTGTTATATATTACTGTTATATATTACTGTTATATAATACTGTTATATAATACTGTTATATATTACTGTTATATATTACTGTTATATAATACTGTTATATAATACTGTTATATATTACTGCTATATAATACTGTTATATAATACTGTTATATATTACTGTTATATATTACTGTTATATATTACTGTTATATAATACTGTTATATATTACTGTTATATAATACTGTTATATATTACTGTTATATAATACTGTTATATAATACTGTTATATAATACTGTTATATATTACTGTTATATAATACTGTTATATATTACTGCCGCTATATTACTGCCGCTATATTACTGTTATATACATTACTACTGTGCTATATTACTGTTGCTATATTACTGGTATATATTACTGTTATATATTACTGTTACTATAGTACTGTTATATATTACTGCTGCTATATTACTGTTATATATTACTGCTGCTATAGTACTGTTATATAGTACTGTTACTATAGTATTGTTACTATAGTAGTGTTACTATAGTACTGTTATATATTACTGTTACTATATTACTGTTGCTATATTACTGTTGCTATATTACTGTTGCTATATTACTGTTACCATAGCACTGTTACCATAGCACTGTTACTATAGCACTGTTACTATAGTACTGTTACTATAGTACTGTTACTATAGTACTGTTACTATAGTATTGTTACTATAGTAGTGTTACTATAGTACTGTTACTATAGTACTGTTGCTATATTACTGTTACTACATTACTGTTACTATAGTACTGTTACTATATTACTGTATTACTGTTACTATATTACTGTTACTATATTACTGTTACTATATTACTGTTACTATATTACTGTTACTATATTACTGTTACTATATTACTGTTACTATATTACTGTATTACTGTTACTGTATTACTGTTACTATATTACTGTTACTATATTACTGTTACTATATTACTGTTACTATAGTACTGTTACTATATTACTGTATTACTGTTACTATATTACTGTTACTATATTACTGTTACTATATTACTGTATTACTGTTACTATATTACTGTATTACTGTTACTATATTACTGTTACTATATTACTGTTACTATATTACTGTATTACTGTTACTATATTACTGTTACTATATTACTGTATTACTGTTACTATATTACTGTTACTATATTACTGTTACTATATTACTGTTGCTATATTACTGTTGCTATATTACTGTTACCATAGCACTGTTACCATAGCACTGTTACTATAGCACTGTTACTATAGTACTGTTACTATAGTACTGTTACTATAGTACTGTTACTATAGTAGTGTTACTATATTACTGTTACTATAGTACTGTTGCTATATTACTGTTACTATATTACTGTTACTATATTACTGTTACTATAGTACTGTTACTATATTACTGTATTACTGTTACTATATTACTGTTACTATATTACTGTATTACTGTTACTATATTACTGTTACTATATTACTGTTACTATAGTACTGTATTACTGTTACTATAGTACTGTATTACTGTTACTATAGTACTGTATTACTGTTACTATAGTACTGTATTACTGTTACTATATTACTGTTACTGTATTACTGTTACTATACTGTTACTGTATTACTATATTATTGTTACTATATTACTATAGTACTGTTACTATATTATTACATTACTATATTACTGTTACTATAGTACTGTATTGTATTACTGTTACTATATTACTGTTACTATATTACTGTTACTATATTACTGTTACTATATTACTGTTACTATATTACTGTATTACTGTTACTGTATTACTGTTACTATATTACTGTTACTATATTACTGTTACTATAGTACTGTTACTATAGTACTGTTACTATATTACTGTATTACTGTTACTATATTACTGTTACTATATTACTGTTACTACTGTTACTATATTACTGTTACTATATTACTGTATTACTGTTACTATATTACTGTTACTATAGTACTGTATTACTGTTACTATATTACTGTATTACTGTTACTATATTACTGTTACTATATTACTGTTGCTTTAAGGAATACCTAGGATAGGTTAAGTAATCCCTCTCACCCCACCCCCCCTAAGTTTTAGATGCACTATTGTTAAGTGACTGTCCCACTGGATGTCATAAGGTGAATGCACCAATTTGTAAGTCGCTCTGGATAAGAGCGTCTGCTAAATGACTTAAATGTAATGTAATGACTTAAATGCTATATTACTGTTACCATAGCACTGTTACCATAGCACTGTTACTATAGCACTGTTACTATAGTACTGTTACTATAGTACTGTTACTATAGTATTGTTACTATAGTAGTGTTACTATAGTACTGTTACTATATTACTGTTACTATATTACTGTTACTATAGTACTGTTACTATATTACTGTATTACTGTTACTATATTACTGTTACTATATTACTGTATTACTGTTACTATATTACTGTTACTATATTACTGTTACTATATTACTGTTACTATATTACTGTTACTATATTACTGTATTACTGTTACTATATTACTGTATTACTGTTACTATATTACTGTATTACTGTTACTATAGTACTGTATTACTGTTACTATAGTACTGTATTACTGTTACTATAGTACTGTATTACTGTTACTATATTACTGTATTACTGTTACTATATTACTGTTACTATATTACTGTTACTATATTACTGTTACTATATTACTGTTACTATATTACTGTTACTATATTACTGTATTACTGTTACTATATTACTGTAACTATAGTACTGTATTACTGTTACTATAGTACTGTATTACTGTTACTATATTACTGTATTACTGTTACTATATTACTGTATTACTGTTACTATATTACTGTATTACTGTTACTATAGTACTGTATTACTGTTACTATAGTACTGTTACTATATTACTGTATTACTGTTACTATATTACTGTATTACTGTTACTATATTACTGTTACTATATTACTGTTACTATATTACTGTTACTATATTACTGTATTACTGTTACTATATTACTGTTACTATATTACTGTATTACTGTTACTATATTACTGTATTACTGTTACTATAGTACCGCTGCTCTCTGCTGCTATGTGCCAACCAGGGGAATAGGGATGAGACAGACAAAACACAACACACCCGAAGACCACAAGACTGAGAGAGAGACAGTGTGTGTGTGTGTGTGTGTGTGTGTGTGTGTGTGTGTGTGTGTGTGTGTGTGTGTGTGTGTGTGTGTGTGTGTGTGTGTGTGTGTGTGTGTGTGTGTGTGTGTGTGTGTGTGTGTGTGTGTGTGTGTGTTTTGGAGCCGGAGGTCAAGGTAGACAGACAGACAACCCTGTCCATGTGTCTGTCTGTCTGAGAAGAGGTGTGTTTTATGGCTTGTTTGGGGGGGAAGACAACCCTGTCAGACTAAACAGTAGCTAAACATTGTTGCTGCCAGTCAGGGAGTGGGACAGGAGGGGGTGTATAACAGGAACAGCAGTCTACCACCCCCACATCCCCTGGCCTTGGCTGAGGAACGTGGGAGAGACAGAGAGAGGGAGGGAGGGAGGGAGGAGAGAGGATACAGGGAGGGAGGGAGGGAGGGAGGGAGGGAGGGAGGGAGGGAGGGAGGGAGGGAGGGAGGGAGGGAGGGAGGGAGGAGAGAGGATACAGAGAGGGAGGGAGGGAGGGAGGGAGGGAGGGAGGGAGGGAGGGAGGGAGGGAGGGAGGGAGGGAGGGAGGGAGGGAGGGAGGGAGGGAGGGAGGGAGGGAGGGAGGGAGGGAGGGAGGGAGGGAGGGAGGGAGGGAGGGAGGGAGGGAGGGAGGGAGGGAGGGAGGGAGGGAGGGAGGGAGGGAGGGAGGGAGGGAGGGAGGGAGGGAGGGAGGGAGGGAGGGAGGGAGGGAAGGCAGGAAGGACAGAGGATAAGGAGAGGAAGGGAGGTGTGACCGTCAGTAAGAAAACATGTTGTAACAATGTATATAAACACAGGATATATGCATGCCTTCGGTAGGACCAGGGGGCTAACATGAGTCAGGAACCCCTGGTTAACTTTTTACAGTCAGACTAATCTCTCTCTGTTGTAATGATTATCTCTGGTGTACTGTTAACAGTCAGACTAACCTCTCTGTTGTAATGATTATCTCTGGTGTACTGTTAACAGTCAGATTAACCTCTCTGTTGTAATGATAATCTCTGGTGTACTGTTAACAGTCAGACTAATCTCTCTGTTGTAATGATTATCTCTGGTGTACTGTTAACAGTCAGACTAACCTCTCTGTTGTAATGATTATCTCTGGTGTACTGTTAACAGTCAGACTAATCTCTCTGTTGTAATGATTATCTCTGGTGTACTGTTAACAGTCAGACTAACCTCTCTGTTGTAATGATTATCTCTGGTGTACTGTTAACAGTCAGACTAACCTCTCTGTTGTAATGATTATCTCTGGTGTACTGTTAACAGTCAGACTAATCTCTCTGTTGTAATGATTATCTCTGGTGTACTGTTAACAGTCAGACTAACCTCTCTGTTGTAATGATTATCTCTGTTGTACTGTTAACAGTCAGACTAACCTCTCTGTTGTAATGATTATCTCTGGTGTACTGTTAACAGTCAGATTAACCTCTCTGCTGTAATGATTATCTCTGTTGTACTGTTAACAGTCAGATTAACCTCTCTGCTGTAATGATAATCTCTGGTGTTCTCTGAGAAAATGAACAGCATACATACAGGACCATTCTGGTAAAAGTGTGCCCCCGTGTGGACCTGACGGAGAACTGCATCTTCAGTGGTTGTCAATTGGCTGGTGGTGATGGTGAGTCGTGGGAGAGAGGAAGACGCGAAGAGAGAGGGTTTACTCCACCCCCCACCCCAAATAAGAGTCTCTGTTAGACAGAGGAGGCTGCATGATAAACAGAGTCTCTGTTAGACAGAGGAGGCTGCATGATAAACAGAGTCCAGTCTCTGTAAGACAGAGGAGGCTGCATGATAAACAGAGTCCAGTCTCTGTAAGACAGAGGAGGCTGCATGATAAACAGAGTCCAGTCTCTGTTAGACAGAGGAGGCTGCATGATAAACAGAGTCTCTGTTAGACAGAGGAGGCTGCATGATAAACAGAGTCTCTGTCAGACAGAGGAGGCTGCATGATAAACAGAGTCTCTGTTAGACAGAGGAGGCTGCATGATAAACAGAGTCCAGTCTCTGTCAGACAGAGGAGGCTGCATGATAAACAGAGTCCAGTCTCTGTTAGACAGAGGAGGCTGCATGATAAACAGAGTCCAGTCTCTGTTAGACAGAGGAGGCTGCATGATAAACAGAGTCTCTGTTAGACAGAGGAGGCTGTATGATAAACAGAGTCTCTGTTAGACAGAGGAGGCTGCATGATAAACAGAGTCTCTGTTAGACAGAGGAGGCTGCATGATAAACAGAGTCCAGTCTCTGTCAGACAGAGGAGGCTGCATGATAAACAGAGTCCAGTCTCTGTTAGACAGAGGAGGCTGCATGATAAACAGAGTCCAGTCTCTGTTAGACAGAGGAGGCTGCATGATAAACAGAGTCTCTGTTAGACAGAGGAGGCTGTATGATAAACAGAGTCCAGTCTCTGTTAGACAGAGGAGGCTGCATGATAAACAGAGTCTCTGTTAGACAGAGGAGGCTGTATGATAAACAGAGTCCAGTCTCTGTTAGACAGAGGAGGCTGCATGATAAACAGAGGAGGCTGCATGATAAACAGTCCAGTCTCTGTAAGACAGAGGAGGCTGCATGATAAACAGAGTCCAGTCTCTGTAAGACAGAGGAGGCTGCATGATAAACAGAGGAGGCTGCATGATAAACAGAGTCCAGTCTCTGTAAGACAGAGGAGGCTG
This sequence comes from Oncorhynchus gorbuscha, assembly GCF_021184085.1. Classification (NCBI taxonomy): domain Eukaryota; kingdom Metazoa; phylum Chordata; class Actinopteri; order Salmoniformes; family Salmonidae; genus Oncorhynchus; species Oncorhynchus gorbuscha. The sequence goes on along the minus strand of NC_060185.1, from coordinate 5,123,064 downwards.
CATGATAAACAGAGTCCAGTCTCTGTAAGACAGAGGAGGCTGCATGATAAACAGAGGAGGCTGCATGATAAACAGAGTCCAGTCTCTGTAAGACAGAGGAGGCTGTATGATAAACAGAGTCCAGTCTCTGTTAGACAGAGGAGGCTGCATGATAAAACAGAGTCTCTGTTAGACAGAGGAGGCTGCATGATAAACAGAGTCCAGTCTCTGTAAGACAGAGGAGGCTGCATGATAAACAGAGGAGGCTGCATGATAAACAGAGTCCAGTCTCTGTTAGACAGAGGATGCTGCATGATAAACAGAGTCTCTGTTAGACAGAGGAGGCTGCATGATAAACAGAGGAGGCTGCATGATAAACAGAGTCCAGTCTCTGTTAGACAGAGGAGGCTGCATGATAAACAGAGTCTCTGTTAGACAGAGGAGGCTGTATGATAAACAGAGTCCAGTCTCTGTTAGACAGAGGAGGCTGTATGATAAACAGAGTCCAGTCTCTGTCAGACAGAGGAGGCTGTATGATAAACAGAGTCCAGTCTCTGTTAGACAGAGGAGGCTGCATGATAAACAGAGGAGGCTGCATGATAAACAGAGTCCAGTCTCTGTAAGACAGAGGAGGCTGCATGATAAACAGAGTCCAGTCTCTGTAAGACAGAGGAGGCTGCATGATAAACAGAGGAGGCTGCATGATACACAGAGTCCAGTCTCTGTAAGACAGAGGAGGCTGCATGATAAACAGAGGAGGCTGCATGATAAACAGAGGAGGCTGCATGATAAACAGCGTCCAGTCTCTGTCAGACAGAGGAGGCTGCATGATAAACAGAGTCCAGTCTCTGTAAGACAGAGGAGGCTGCATGATAAACAGAGTCCAGTCTCTGTCAGACAGAGGAGGCTGCATGATAAACAGAGTCCAGTCTCTGTTAGACAGAGGAGGCTGTATGATAAACAGAGTCTCTGTTAGACAGAGGAGGCTGTATGATCAACAGAGTCTCTGTTAGACAGAGGAGGCTGCATGATAAACAGAGTCCAGTCTCTGTCAGACAGAGGAGGCTGCATGATAAACAGAGTCTCTGTTAGACAGAGGAGGCTGCATGATAAACAGAGTCCAGTCTCTGTCAGACAGAGGAGGCTGCATGATAAACAGAGTCTCTGTTAGACAGAGGAGGCTGCATGATAAACAGAGTCTCTGTTAGACAGAGGAGGCTGCATGATAAACAGAGTCCAGTCTCTGTAAGACAGAGGAGGCTGTATGATAAACAGAGTCCAGTCTCTGTTAGACAGAGGAGGCTGCATGATAAACAGAGTCCAGTCTCTGTTAGACAGAGGAGGCTGCATGATAAACAGAGTCCAGTCTCTGTTAGACAGAGGAGGCTGCATGATAAACAGAGTCCAGTCTCTGTTAGACAGAGGAGGCTGCATGATAAACAGAGTCTCTGTCAGACAGAGGAGGCTGCATGATAAACAGAGTCTCTGTTAGACAGAGGAGGCTGCATGATAAACAGAGTCTCTGTTAGACAGAGGAGGCTGCATGATAAACAGAGTCTCTGTTAGACAGAGGAGGCTGCATGATAAACAGAGTCCAGTCTCTGTTAGACAGAGGAGGCTGCATGATAAACAGAGTCCAGTCTCTGTTAGACAGAGGAGGCTGCATGATAAACAGAGTCCAGTCTCTGTTAGACAGAGGAGGCTGCATGATAAACAGAGTCTCTGTTAGACAGAGGAGGCTGTATGATAAACAGAGTCCAGTCTCTGTTAGACAGAGGAGGCTGTATGATAAACAGAGTCCAGTCTCTGTTAGACAGAGGAGGCTGCATGATAAACAGAGTCTCTGTAAGACAGAGGAGGCTGTATGATCAACAGAGTCCAGTCTCTGTTAGACAGAGGAGGCTGCATGATAAACAGAGGAGGCTGCATGATAAACAGAGTCCAGTCTCTGTAAGACAGAGGAGGCTGCATGATAAACAGAGTCCAGTCTCTGTAAGACAGAGGAGGCTGCATGATAAACAGAGTCCAGTCTCTGTCAGACAGAGGAGGCTGCATGATAAACAGAGTCCAGTCTCTGTAAGACAGAGGAGGCTGTATGATCAACAGAGTCCAGTCTCTGTTAGACAGAGGAGGCTGTATGATCAACAGAGTCCAGTCTCTGTTAGACAGAGGAGGCTGCATGATAAACAGAGGAGGCTGCATGATAAACAGAGTCCAGTCTCTGTAAGACAGAGGAGGCTGCATGATAAACAGAGTCCAGTCTCTGTAAGACAGAGGAGGCTGCATGATAAACAGAGTCCAGTCTCTGTCAGACAGAGGAGGATACATGCATATACAACAAGTCACCAAAATCAATAACAGAGAGAAAAATGCTCTGAACAACCTTCTTTTTAGTCATAAGCAGGAAGCAAGCCTTATTATGAAAATAAAAACCCAATTTCAATTGAAGCTTTGTCACAAGATTATCCACATGAACTTTAAAGGACAACTTGTCATCCAAAAACATACCTTGGTATTTGTAGGACGACACTTTTCCAATGGATAAGCCATCAGATGTGACAATGCTAAAGTTCTCTGGCAGAGTTCTAGCTCTGGTAAAAGGTCATGAACTTAGTTGTTTCTACATCCAAGACCAGTTTGAGACCATAAAAGGAAGCCTGCAGTGACTGAAAAGCAGTCTGCAGCTCTTCAACAGCCTGAACCAGAGAAGGAACACATGAATATAGAACTGTATCATCTGCATATAGATGGAACTTTGCTGGTTGCATCCCATTTCCCAAATCATTGAGAACAACACAGGAGCTAAAATGGAACCCTGGGGCACACCTTTATTAATCTCTAGACAACTAGACTTGTGATTGTCAGTATAGAACACATTGTGTTCTGTCAGAAAGGTTAGTTCCTAAACCAATTTACTGCCCCTTCGCTGAGACCAATGTTAATGAGTCTAGCTAGCAACAATTCATGGTCGACTGAATCAAAGGCATTTGATAAATCAACTTTAATCCACTTTTTAATCAAGTGCATTAATGATTTTATATATATATAAAAAGTGTGTGTGGTGCTTTACTTGTAGAGAACAGGGCGGTCCTGCAAGGCCTCCATAGCCTGACTAAGCACTGGACTGATGTCACAGGACTCCTGGGTCAGACCACGGCACTCATCTACAGAGAGAGCGTGAGAGAGAGAGAGACAGAGAGAGAGAGAGAGAGAGAGTGAGACAGAGAGAGAGACAGAGCGAGAGAGAGAGAGAGAGTGAGAGACAGAGACAGAGCGAGAGAGAGAGAGAGACAGAGACAGAGCGAGAGAGAGAGAGTGAGAGAGACAGACAGAGCGAGAGAGAGAGAGTGAGACAGAGCGAGAGAGAGAGAGACAGAGCGAGAGAGCGAGAGAGCGAGAGAGCGAGAGAGCGAGAGAGCGAGAGAGCGAGAGAGCGAGAGAGCGAGAGAGCGAGAGAGAGCGAGAGAGAGAGAGAGAGAGAGAGAGAGAGAGAGAGAGAGAGAGAGAGAGAGAGAGAGAGAGAGAGAGAGAGAGAGAGAGAGAGAGAGCGAGAGAGACAGAGACACACAGAGAGAGAGAGAGAGAGAGAGAGGGGGGGAGCGAGACAGAGAGAGAGGGAGTGAGACAGAGAGAGAGAGACAGAGCGAGAGAGACAGAGCGGGAGTGAGAGAGACAGAGCAAGAGTGAGGGAGACAGAGCGAGAGCGAGAGAGACAGAGACACACAGAGAGAGAGAGAGGGGGAGAGAGAGAGAGAGGGGGAGAGAGCGAGAGAGGGAGAGAGCGAGAGAGCGAGAGAGAGTGAGACAGAGAGAGAGAGACAGAGACACACAGAGAGAGAGAGAGAGAGAGAGAGAGAGAGAGAGAGAGAGAGACAGAGACACACAGAGAGAGAGAGAGAGAGAGAGAGAGAGAGAGAGAGAGAGAGAGAGAGAGAGAGAGAGAGAGAGAGAGAGACAGAGAGAGAGAGAGAGAGACATAGAGAGAGAGACAGAGCGAGACAGAGAGAGAGACAGAGCGAGACAGAGAGAGAGAGAGACAGAGCGAGACACGTTAGCATCAACGTCAATGGGAGACTGAGTGAACACGTTAGCATCAACGTCAATGGGAGACTAAGTGAACACGTTAGCATTAACGTCAATGGGAGACTAAGTGAACACATTAGCATCGACGTCAATGGGAGACTAAGTGAACGCGTTAGTATCGACGTCAATGGGAGACTAAGTGAACACGTTAGCATCGACGTCAATGGGACACTAAGTGAACACGTTAGCATCGACGTCAATGGGAGACTAAGTGAACACGTTAGCATCGACGTCAATGGGAGACTAAGTGAACACGTTAGCATCGACGTCAATGGGACACTAAGTGAACACGTTAGCATCGACGTCAATGGGAGACTAAGTGAACACATTAGCATCGACGTCAATGGGACACTAAGTGAACACGTCGACGTCAATGGGACACCAAGTCAATGGGAGACGTCGACGTCAATGGGAGACTTAGTGAACACGTTAGCATCGACGTCAATGGGAGACTAAGTGAACACGTTAGCATCGACGTCAATGGGAGACTAAGTGAACGCGTTAGCATCGACGTCAATGGGACACTAAGTGAACACGTTAGCATCGACGTGAACACGTTAGCATCGACGTCAATGATACACTAAGTGAACACGTTAGCATTAACGTCAATGGGAGACTAAGTGAACACGTTAGCATCGACGTGAACACGTTAGCATCGACGTCAATGGGAGACTAAGTGAACACGTTAGCATCGACGTCAATGGGAGACTAAGTGAACACGTTAGCATTAACGTCAATGGGAGACTAAGTGAACGCGTTAGCATCGACGTCAATGGGAGACTAAGTGAACACGTTAGCATCGACGTCAATGGGAGACTAAGTGAACGCGTTAGCATCGACGTCAATGGGAGACTAAGTGAACACGTTAGCATCGACGTCAATGGGACACTAAGTGAACACGTTAGCATCGACGTCAATGGGACACTAAATGAACACGTTAGCATCGATGTCAATGGGAGACTAAGTGAAAAGGTTAGCATCGACGTCAATGGGAGACTAAGTGAACACGTTAGCATCGACGTCGACTAAGTGAACACTTTAGCATTAGGTTAGAATTCAGTCCCTGAACCCAGTCGATGAATGAATGAATGAAAGGATGAATGAATGAAAGGATGGATGAACGAAAGGATGAACGAAAGGATGGATGAAAGGATGAATGAAAGGATGAATGAAAGGATGAATGAAAGGATGGATGGATGAAAGGATGGATGAATGAATGAAATGATGGATGAACGAAAGGATGGATGAATGAATGGATGAATGAATGAAAGGATGAATGAAAGGATGGGTGGATGAATGAAAGGATGGATGAATGAAAGGATGGATGGATGAATGAAAGGATGGATGAATGAATGAAAGGATGGATGAATGAAAGGATGGATGAATGAAAGGACGGATGAATGAAAGGATGGATGAATGAAAGGATGGATGAATGAAAGGATGAATGAATGAAAGGATGGATGAACGAATGAAAGGATGGATGAATGAAAGAAAGGATGGATGAATGAAAGGATGGATGAATGAATGAAAGGATGGATGAATGAATGAAAGGATGGATGAATGAAAGGATGGATGAATGAATGAAAGGATGGATGAATGAATGAAAGGATGGATGAATGAAAGGATGGATGAATGAAAGGATGAATGAATGAAAGGATGAATGAATGAAAGGATGAATGAACGAATGAAAGGATGGATGAATGAAAGAAAGGATGGATGAATGAAAGGATGGATGAATGAATGAAAGGATGGATGAATGAAAGGATGGATGAATGAATGAAAGGATGGATGAATGAAAGGATGGATGAATGAAAGGATGGATGAATGAAAGGATGAATGAATTAAAAGATGGATGGATGAATGAAAGGATGGATGAATGAATGAAAGGATGGATGAATGAAAGAATGAATGAAAGGATGGATGAATGAAAGGATGAATGAATTAAAAGATGGATGGATGAATGAAAGGATGGATGAATGAATGAAAGGATGGATGAATGAATGAAAGGATGGATGAACGAATGAAAGGATGAATGAATGAAAGGATGGATGAATGAAAGGATGAATGAATGAATGAAAGGATGGATGAATGAATGAAAGGATGGATGAATGAAAGGATGGATGAATGAATGAAAGGATGGATGAATGAATGAAAGGATGGATGAATGAATGAAAGGATGGATGAATGAATGAAAGGATGGATGAATGAATGAAAGGATGGATGAATGAAAGGATGAATGAATGAAAGGATGGATGAATGAAAGGATGGATGAATGAAAGGATGAATGAATGAAAGGATGAATGAATGAAAGGATGGATGAATGAATGAAAGGAAAGATGCATGAATGAAAGGAAGGATGACTGAATGAAAGGAAGGATGAATGAAAGGATGGATGAATGAAAGGATGGATGAATGAAAGGATGGATGAATGTTTGCTCACTCTGTGTCCAGCGGTAGAGCTGTTCGTAGGATGTCTCCTGTAACACAGCCATCTGCTCCATGATGTCCAGCCTGGATGGGAGACATATTTAACAACTGGAATAAGAAAAGGCATATTACAAATGAGTTTCACAAACAGGGCATTCGGAAAGTATTCAGACCCCTTGACTTTTTCCACATTTTGTTACGTTACAGCCTTATTCTAAAATGGATTAAATAAAAAATAAAAATCCTCAGCAATCTACAAACAATACCCAAAATGACAAAGCAAAAATTGGTTTAGAGATTTTAGCTAATTTATTCAAAGTAAAAAACTGAAATACCTTTACATTATTATTCAGACCCTTTGCTATGAGACTCAAAAGAGTTCAGGTGCATCCTGTTTCCATTGATCATCCTTGAGATGTTTCTACAACTTGATTGGAGTCCACCTGTGGTAAATTCAATTGATTGGACATGATTTGGAAAGGCACACACCCTGTCTATATCAGGTCCCACAGTTGACAGTGCATGTCAGAGCAAAAACCAAGCCATGAGGTTGATGGAATCGTCCCCAGAGCTCCGAGACAGGATTGTGTCGAGGCACAGATCTGGGGAAAGGGTACCAAAACGTTTTACAACATTGAAGGTTCCCAAGAACACAGTGGCCTCCAAATGCAAGAAGTTTGGAAGACTCCTCCTAGAGCTGACCGTCTGGCCAAACTGAGCAATCGGGGGAGAAGAACCCGATGGTCACTCTGACAGAGCTCCAGCGTTCCTCAGTGACGATGGCAGAACCTTCCAGAAGGACAACAATCTCTGCAGCCCTACACCAATCAGGCCTTTATGGTAGAGTAACCAGACGGAAGCCACTCGTCAGTAAAAGGCACATGACAACCTGCTTGGAATTTGCCAAAAGGCACCTAAAGACTAAGACCATGAGAAACAAGATTCTCTGGTCTGATGAAACCAATATTGAACTATTTGGCCTGAATTCCAAGCATCACGTCTGGAGGAAACCTGGCAGCATCCCAATGGTGAAGCATGGTGGTGGCAGCATCCCTACATGGTGGTGGCAGCATCATGCTGCGGGGATGTTTTTCAGCGGCAGGGACTGGGAGACTAGTCAGGATCGAGGCAAAGATGAACGGAGCAAAGTAGAGAGAGGATCTTAATGAAAACCTGCTCCTGAGCGCTCAGGACCTCAGACTGGGGCGAAGGTTCACCATCCAACAGGACAACAACCCTAAGTACACAGCCAAGACAACGCAGGAGTGGCTTCTGCACAAGTCTCTGAATGTTCTTGAGTGTCCCAGCCAAAGCCCGGACTTGAACCCGATCGAACATCTCTAGAGAGACCTGAAAATAGCTGTGCAGCAACGATCCCCATTCAACCTGACAGAGCTTGAGAGGATCTGCAGAGAAGAATGGGAGAAACTCCCCAAATACAGGTGTGCCAAGCTTGTAGCATCATACCCAAGAAGACTCGAGGCTGTAATCGCTGCCAAAGGTGCTTCAACAAAGTACTGAGTAAAGGGTCTGAATACTTGTGCAAATGTGATTTTTCAGTTATCAAATTATCAAACCATTCTAAAAACCTGTTTTTGCTTTGTCATTATGGGGTATTGTGATGTCATTATGGGGTATTGTGATGTCATTGCGGGCTATTGTGATGTCACTGCGGGCTATTGTGATGTCATTATGGGGTATTGTGATGTCATTATGGGGTATTGTGATGTCATTATGGGGTATTGTGATGTCATTGCGGGCTATTGTGATGTCATTATGGGGTATTGCGCGTAGACTGAGGTAAAAAAAAAAAAAAAAACAATTGAATCCATTTTATCCATTGTAGACTGTAAGGCTGTAAAGTAACAAAATGTGGAAAAGGGGAAGGGAGGGGTCTGAATACTTTCCGAGTGCTCTGTATATACAGTTTGTGTCTCACCCTGCAGTCTGCTGGTTGGTCCTCAGGAGAATCCTGGCGTCTTCATGGATGTTCTTCACTCTGCTCAGCGCCTTGAAGAAGTCCTCCGTGACGGGTGCGTCTCTTACCCCTCGTAGTGTGTCCATCTCTTCAGAGGACAGCTGGAACTTAGACAGGAAGGCCTGAGCCACCTGGGACCGCACCTCTAAACGATGACTGGGAGGAGACAACGACAATGTTAGACTTCGTTAAAGAGGGTGTGTGCGCAGGCTTTAGTTTCAGCCCAGCCTTAATACACATCTGGTTCTGCTGAGCTAATCAGGAGGGGGGGGGGGGCTTGATGATCACGGTTGATTAGTTCTGGCTGGACAAAAAGCCTGCACACACTCTGGGATCACGGGAAACAAAGGAGAATGAGTCACTGTGACCAAGGAGGAGTAATGTTTCAAACTAACACTAGGTGGCAGTCACGCACCTTTAATAGCAGCACAACCTTTGACACTGGCTGAATTACTGTAGCAGGAGGTGTAACAGTGGCTGAATTACTGTAGCAGGAGGTGAAACAGTGGCTGAATTACTGTAGCAGAAGGTGAAACAGTGGCTGAATTACTGTAGCAGGAGGTGAAACAGTGGCTGAATTACAGTAGCAGGAGGTGAAACAGTGACTGAATTACAGTAGCAGGAGGTGAAACAGTGACTGAATTACTGTAGCAGAAGGTGAAACAGTGGCTGAATTACTGTAGCAGGAGGTGAAACAGTGGCTGAATTACAGTAGCAGGAGGTGAAACAGTGGCTGAATTACAGTAGCAGGAGGTGAAACAGTGGCTGAATTACAGTAGCAGGAGGTGAAACGGTGACTGAATTACTGTAGCAGAAGGTGAAACAGTGGCTGAATTACTGTAGCAGGAGGTGAAACAGTGGCTGAATTACTGTAGCAGGAGGTGAAACAGTGGCTGAATTACAGTAGCAGGAGGTGAAACAGTGACTGAATTACAGTAGCAGGAGGTGAAACGGTGACTGAATTACAGTAGCAGGAGGTGAAACAGTGGCTGAATTACTGTAGCAGGAGGTGAAACAGTGGCTGAATTACAGTAGCAGGAGGTGAAACAATGGCTGAATTACAGTAGCAGGAGGTGAAACAGTGGTTGAATTACTGTAGCAGGAGGTGAAACGGTGGCTGAATTACAGTAGCAGGAGGTGAAACGGTGACTGAATTACTGTAGCAGGAGGTGAAACAGTGACTGAATTACAGTAGCAGGAGGTGAAACGGTGACTGAATTACTGTAGCAGGAGGTGAAACAGTGACTGAATTACAGTAGCAGGAGGTGAAATAGTGGCAGAGACGGAGAAATGAATCATGGGAATAGAGAAAGAGCAACACGACACAGAGAAAGACTGGCCAAGTCTAGGCCTCAATCGGCAACGACAAAACAAAGAGCAGATACATTGTGTTTCAATGGATCCCTAGTGCACCACTTTCCACCAGGGCTCATAGGGTTGTGGTCAAAAGTAGTGCACTACTTTCCACCAGGGTTCATAGGGTTGTGGTCCAAAGTAGTGCACTACTTTCCACCAGGGCTCATAGGGTTGTGGTCAAAAGTAGTGCACTACTTTCCACCAGGGCTCATAGGGTTGTGGTCAAAAGTAGTGCACTACTTTTCACCAGGGCTCATAGGGTTGTGGTCAAAAGTAGTGCACTACTTTCCACCAGGGCTCATAGGGTTGTGTTCAAAAGTAGTGCACAAATGAAGGGAATGGAGTGCCTTTTGGGACACGGGCCAATCCCTGTGGCTTCCTCCAAACAATAGGAACCACGACAACCACCCTAGTCAAGGAGGGAACTCTGTCACAGTCCATAATGACAACTCTGGGCCTCTCTCTTTCTCCCTCTGTCCAGCCCTGATGACAACTCTGGGCCTCTCTCTTCCTCCCTCTGTCCAGCCCATGATGACAACTCTGGGCCTCTCTCTTTCTCTCCCTCTGTCCATACCACCCAGCTTCTCTCTTTCTCTCCCTCAGACCATACCACCTAGCTTCTCTCTTTCTCTCCCTCTGTCCATACCACCTAGCTTCTCTCTTTCTCCCCCTCTGTCCATACCACCTAGCTTCTCTCTTTCTCTCCCTCTGTCCATACCACCTAGCTTCTCTCTTTCTCTCCCTCTGTCCATACCACCTAGCTTCTCTCTTTCTCTCCCTCTGTCCATACCACCTAGCTTCTCTCTTTCTCCCCCTCTGTCCATACCACCCAGCTTCTCTCTTTCTCCCCCTCTGTCCATACCACCCAGCTTCTCTCTTTCTCCCCCTCTGTCCATACCACCCAGCTTCTCTCTTTCTCTCCCTCAGTCCATACCACCCAGCTTCTCTCTCTCCCTTTTTCTTTCTCTAACAATCCCTCTGTCCCACTCACCAACTCTTTTTTCCTCTCGTTCATCCTCTCTCCCATTCCCCCTCTCGTTCTTCCTCTCTCCCATTCCCCCTCTCGTTCTTCCTCTCTCCCATTCCCCCTCTCGTTCTTCCTCTCTCCCATTCCCCCTCTCGTTCTTCCTCTCTCCCATTCCCCCTCTCGTTCTTCCTCTCTCCCATTCCCCCTCTCGTTCTTCCTCTCTCCCATTCCCCCTCTCGTTCTTCCTCTCTCCCATTCCCCCTCTCGTTCTTCCTCTCTCCCATTCCCCCTCTCGTTCTTCCTCTATCCCATTCCCCCTCTCGTTCTTCCTCTATCCCATTCCCCCTCTCGTTCTTCCTCTATCCCATTCCCCCTCTCGTTCTTCCTCTATCCCATTCCCCCACTCTCCCGTTCCCCCTCTCGTTCTTCCTCTCTCCCATTCCCCTTCTCGTTCTTCCTCTCTCCCATTCCCCCTCTCGTTCTTCCTCTCTCCCATTCCCCCTCTCGTTCTTCCTCTCTCCCATTCCCCTTCTCGTTCTTCCTCTATCCCATTCCCCCTCTCGTTCTTCCTCTATCCCATTCCCCCTCTCGTTCTTCCTCTATCCCATTCCCCCTCTCGTTCTTCCTCTATCCCATTCCCCCTCTCGTTCTTCCTCTATCCCATTCCCCCACTCTCCCGTTCCCCCTCTCGTTCTTCCTCTCTCCCATTCCCCTTCTCGTTCTTCCTCTCTCCCATTCCCCCTCTCGTTCTTCCTCTATCCCATTCCCCTCTCGTTCTTCCTCTATCCCATTCCCCCTCTCGTTCTTCCTCTATCCCATTCCCCCTCTCGTTCTTCCTCCATCCCATTCCCCCTCTCGTTCTTCCTCTATCCCATTCCCCCTCTCGTTCTTCCTCTATCCCATTCCCCCTCTCGTTCTTCCTCCATCCCATTCCCCCTCTTGTTCTTCCTCTATCCCATTCCCCCTCTCGTTCCCCCACTCTCCCGTTCCCTCTCTCATTCTTCCTCTATCCCATTCCCCCACTCTCTCGTTCCCCCTCTCGTTCTTCCTCTATCCCATTCCCCCTCTCGTTCTTCCTCTATCCCATTCCCCCCTCTCTCGTTCTTCCTCTCTCCCATTCCCCCTCTCGTTCTTCCTCTATCCCATTCCCCCCTCTCGTTCTTCCTCTATCCCATTCCCCCTCTCGTTCTTCCTCTATCCCATTCCCCCTCTCGTTCTTCCTCTATCCCATTCCCCCTCTCGTTCTTCCTCTATCCCATTCCCCCTCTCGTTCTTCCTCTATCCCATTCCCCCACTCTCCCGTTCCCCCCCCTCCCGCTCTTCCTCTCTCCCATTCCCTTCTCGTTCTTCCTCTATCCCATTCCCCCTCTCGTTCTTCCTCTATCCCATTCCCCCTCTCGTTCTTCCTCTATCCCATTCCCCCTCTCGTTCTTCCTCTATCCCATTCCCCCCACTCTCCCGTTCCCCCTCTCGTTCTTCCTCTATCCCATTCCCCTTCTCGTTCTTCCTCTATCCCATTCCCCTCTCGTTCTTCCTCTATCCCATTCCCCCTCTCGTTCTTCCTCTATCCCATTCCCCCTCTCGTTCTTCCTCTATCCCATTCCCCCTCTCGTTCTTCCTCTATCCCAGTCCCCCTCTCGTTCTTCCTCTATCCCATTCCCCCTCTCGTTCTTCCTCTATCCCATTCCCCCTCTCGTTCTTCCTCTATCCCATTCCCCTCTCGTTCTTCCTCTATCCCATTCCCCCTCTCGTTCTTCCTCTATCCCATTCCCCCTCTCGTTCTTCCTCTATCCCATTCCCCCTCTCGTTCTTCCTCTATCCCATTCCCCCTCTCGTTCTTCCTCTATCCCATTCCCCCCCTCTCGTTCTTCCTCTATCCCATTCCCCCTCTCGTTCTTCCTCTATCCCATTCCCCCTCTCGTTCTTCCTCTATCCCATTCCCCCTCTCGTTCTTCCTCTATCCCATTCCCTCTCTCGTTCTTCCTCCATCCCATTCCCCCTCTCGTTCTCCCACTCTCCCATTCCCTCTCTCGTTCTTCCTCTATCCCGTTCCCTCCATGTTTCTCTCCCTACCACTGAAACCCTACCCAGCTCTACAGATCCAAATCCCTACCCTGTCTAGGTTCAGCCACAGCGTGGACCGTACAACGTTATATTACAGAGAAATTAAAATAATCTTGTGATGATGTCTGCTTCCTTTTCCCTTAATAGCACGTTTCACAACCAGAAAACAACTTTAAACCTTTAACCTTTCGGTTACCAGTCCAACTCTCTATCCACTAGATGTTATGTTTATATCTGAAAAAATAAAACCTTTAGGCCTATATTAGTCAACCAAATGATGAAATATTCCAATGCTATTTAATATCTAAATATTGCTGGAGGGGGTTCCCCCAAAGGAACTGGGAAGTATGATGTAATATCCTGCGGCAGAGTGAGTTATAGGGGAAATAACATCACCAGATGAGTTGCATTTTGAATTCAGGAGACAAGTCTGGAACCATTCTATGGAAACCAATATCTAAGGTACATCTCTCTAAAAACATCATCTGGGTCTATATGTCTCTAATGTTACATCATCTGGAAATGTCTATATCTCTATATAATGTTACATAGCACCATCTGGGTCTATATCTCTATAATGTTACATCATCTGGGTCTATATCTCTATAATGTTACATCATCTGGGTCTATATCTCTAATGTTACATAGCACCATCTGGGTCTATATCTCTATATAATGTTACATAGCACCATCTGGGTCTATATCTCTATATAATGTTACATCATCTGGGTCTATATCTCTATAATGTTACATCATCTGGGTCTATATCTCTATAATGTTACATCATCTGGGTCTATATCTCTATAATGTTACATCATCTGGGTCTATATCTCTATAATGTTACATCATCTGGGTCTATATCTCAATAATGTTACATCATCTGGGTCTATATCTCTATAATGTTACATCATCTGGGTCTATATCTCTAATGTTACATCATCTGGGTCTATATCTCTATAATGTTACATCATCTGGGTCTATATCTCTAATGTTACATAGTATCATCTGGGTCTATATCTCTATAATGTTACATCATCTGGGTCTATATCTCTATAATGTTACATCATCTGGGTCTATATCTCTAATGTTACATAGTATCATCTGGGTCTATATCTCTATATAATGTTACATCATCTGGGTCTATATCTCTAATGTTACATCATCTGGGTCTATATCTCTATAATGTTACATCATCTGGGTCTATATCTCTATAATGTTACATCATCTGGGTCTATATCTCTAATGTTACATAGCATCATCTGGGTCTATATCGCTTTATAATGTTACATCATCTGGGTCTATATCTCTAATGTTACATCATCTGGGTCTATATCTCTATATTATGTTACATCATCTGGGTCTATATCTCTATATAATGTTACATCATCTGGGTCTATATCTCTATATAATGTTACATCATCTGGGTCTATATCTCTATAATGTTACATCATAACGTTGGACTTCAGGCTATTACACACAGCTTTGTTCTGTGACATCCAATACTTCCTTCAGTCAGGTACAGTTAAAGGATTCTTTCTGTGGAGGTTCTCTCTAGGATGTCATGTCTGGGAGTGATGAGACATTCCTGAACATTCCTCTCTCTCTTAAAGATTAGAGAGACTTAATTTCACCATTTATTAGTTCTCTGGCAGTGGAGCTGAAGCACCCAAGCCATCTCATCTTAACACGCAAAGACAGCTAGCTAACGTTTGGAAGGGTAGGGTACAGCCCAATCTCAGCTTCGTCCTTAAATGGCACCCAATTCACTATGGGCCTTGGTCAAATGAAGTGAACAAAAAGTAGGGAAAGAGTGTCATTTGGGATGAAGCACCTCCTTCGCCTGCAGGTCTTCAGTAATAATGACAGTAACACTGTCAAGGCCTAAAGGTAACTGTCAGTTAGGTAGTGAAACCCCCGCCAGCCCTCAGGTGCAACGACTGAATACCTGAACTACCTTAGATTCCACATAAAATATTTCAACATGATATAGTCTACTACAGCTACATGATATAGGTCTACTACAGCTACATGATATAGGTCTACTACAGCTACATGATATAGGTCTACTACAGCTACATGATATAGGTCTACTAGACAGCTACATGATATAGGTCTACTAGACACCATGATATAGGTCTACTAGACACCATGATATAGGTCTACTACAGCTACATGATATAGGTCTACTAGACACCATGATATAGGTCTACTAGACACCATGATATAGGTCTACTAGACACCATGATATAGGTCTACTAGACACCATGATATAGGTCTACTAGACACCATGATATAGGTCTACTAGAGCTACATGATATAGGTCTACTAGACACCATGATATAGGTCTACTAGACACCATGATATAGGTCTACTAGACACCATGATATAGGTCTACTAGACACCATGATATAGGTCTACTACAGCTACATGATATAGGTCTACTACAGCTACATGATATAGGTCTACTAGACACCATGATATAGGTCTACTAGACACCATGATATAGGTCTACTACAGCTACATGATATAGGTCTACTAGACACCATGATATAGGTCTACTAGACACCATGATATAGGTCTACTACAGCTACATGATATAGGTCTACTAGACACCATGATATAGGTCTACTACAGCTACATGATATAGGTCTACTACAGCTACATGATATAGGTCTACTACAGCTACATGATATAGGTCTACTACAGCTACATGATATAGGTCTACTACAGCTACATGATATAGGTCTACTACAGCTACATGATATAGGTCTACTACAGCTACATGATATAGTCTACTAGACACCATGATATAGGTCTACTACAGCTACATGATATAGTCTACTAGACACCATGATATAGGTCTACTAGACACCATGATATAGGTCTACTACAGCTACATGATATAGGTCTACTAGACACCATGATATAGGTCTACTACAGCTACATGATATAGTCTACTAGACACCATGATATAGGTCTACTACAGCTACATGATATAGGTCTACTACAGCTACATGATATAGGTCTACTAGACACCATGATATAGGTCTACTACAGCTACATGATATAGTCTACTAGACACCATGATATAGGTCTACTAGACACCATGATATAGGTCTACTAGACAACATGATATAGGTCTACTACAGCAACATGATATAGGTCTACTAGACACCATGATATAGGTCTACTAGACACCATGATATAGGTCTACTACAGCTACATGATATAGGTCTACTAGACAACATGATATAGGTCTACTAGACACCATGATATAGGTCTACTAGACACCATGATATAGGTCTACTAGACACCATGATATAGGTCTACTAGACACCATGATATAGGTCTACTACAGCTACATGATATAGTCTACTAGACACCATGATATAGGTCTACTAGACACCATGATATAGGTCTACTAGACACCATGATATAGGTCTACTAGACACCATGATATAGGTCTACTACAGCTACATGATATAGGTCTACTACAGCTACATGATATAGGTCTACTACAGCTACATGATATAGGTCTACTACAGCTACATGATATAGGTCTACTACAGCTACATGATATAGGTCTACTACAGCTACATGATATAGGTCTACTACAGCTACATGATATAGGTCTACTAGACACCATGATATAGGTCTACTACAGCTACATGATATAGGTCTACTACAGCTACATGATATAGGTCTACTACAGCTACATGATATAGGTCTACTACAGCTACATGATATAGGTCTACTAGACACCATGATATAGATCTACTACAGCTACATGATATAGGTCTACTACAGCTACATGATATAGGTCTACTACAGCTACATGATATAGTTCTACTACAGCTACATGATATAGTCTACTACAGCTACATGATATAGGTCTACTACAGCTACATGATATAGGTCTACTACAGCTACATGATATAGGTCTACTACAGCTACATGATATAGTCTACTACAGCTACATGATATAGGTCTACTACAGCTACATGATATAGGTCTACTACAGCTACATGATATAGGTCTACTACAGCTACATGATATAGGTCTACTACAGCTACATGATATAGTCTACTACAGCTACATGATATAGGTCTACTACAGCTACATGATATAGTCTACTACAGCTACATGATATAGGTCTACTAGACACCATGATATAGGTCTACTACAGCTACATGATATAGGTCTACTAGACAACATGATATAGGTCTACTAGACACCATGATATAGGTCTACTAGACACCATGATATAGGTCTACTAGACACCATGATATAGGTCTACTAGACACCATGATATAGGTCTACTACAGCTACATGATATAGTCTACTAGACACCATGATATAGGTCTACTAGACACATGATATAGGTCTACTAGAGCTACATGATATAGGTCTACTAGACACCATGATATAGGTCTACTACAGCTACATGATATAGGTCTACTACAGCTACATGATATAGGTCTACTACAGCTACATGATATAGGTCTACTACAGCTACATGATATAGGTCTACTACAGCTACATGATATAGGTCTACTACAGCTACATGATATAGGTCTACTACAGCTACATGATATAGTCTACTAGACACCATGATATAGGTCTACTACAGCTACATGATATAGGTCTACTACAGCTACATGATATAGGTCTACTACAGCTACATGATATAGGTCTACTACAGCTACATGATATAGGTCTACTAGACACCATGATATAGGTCTACTACAGCTACATGATATAGGTCTACTACAGCTACATGATATAGGTCTACTACAGCTACATGATATAGTTCTACTACAGCTACATGATATAGTCTACTACAGCTACATGATATAGTCTACTACAGCTACATGATATAGGTCTACTACAGCTACATGATATAGTCTACTACAGCTACATGATATAGTCTACTACAGCTACATGATATAGGTCTACTACAGCTACATGATATAGGTCTACTACAGCTACATGATATAGGTCTACTACAGCTACATGATATAGGTCTACTACAGCTACATGATATAGTCTACTACAGCTACATGATATAGGTCTACTACAGCTACATGATATAGTCTACTACAGCTACATGATATAGGTCTACTACAGCTACATGATATAGGTCTACTACAGCTACATGATATAGGTCTACTACAGCTACATGATATAGGTCTACTACAGCTACATGATATAGTCTACTACAGCTACATGATATAGTCTACTACAGCTACATGATATAGGTCTACTACAGCTACATGATATAGTCTACTACAGCTACATGATATAGTCTACTACAGCTACATGATATAGTCTACTACAGCTACATGATATAGTCTACTACAGCTACATGATATAGGTCTACTACAGCTACATGATATAGGTCTACTAGACACCATGATATAGGTCTACTACAGCTACATGATATAGGTCTACTACAGCTACATGATATAGTTCTACTACAGCTACATGATATAGGTCTACTACAGCTACATGATATAGTTCTACTACAGCTACATGATATAGGTCTACTACAGCTACATGATATAGGTCTACTACAGCTACATGATATAGTCTACTACAGCTACATGATATAGGTCTACTACAGCTACATGATATAGGTCTACTACAGCTACATGATATAGATCTACTACAGCTACATGATATAGGTCTACTACAGCTACATGATATAGTCTACTACAGCTACATGATATAGTCTACTACAGCTACATGATATAGGTCTACTACAGCTACATGATATAGGTCTACTACAGCTACATGATATAGGTCTACTACAGCTACATGATATAGTCTACTACAGCTACATGATATAGTCTACTACAGCTACATGATATAGTCTACTACAGCTACATGATATAGTCTACTACAGCTACATGATATAGTCTACTACAGCTACATGATATAGGTCTACTACAGCTACATGATATAGTCTACTACAGCTACATGATATAGTCTACTACAGCTACATGATATAGTCTACTACAGCTACATGATATAGTCTACTACAGCTACATGATATAGGTCTACTACAGCTACATGATATAGTCTACTACAGCTACATGATATAGTCTACTACAGCTACATGATATAGGTCTACTACAGCTACATGATATAGGTCTACTACAGCTACATGATATAGGTCTACTACAGCTACATGATATAGGTCTACTACAGCTACATGATATAGGTCTACTACAGCTACATGATATAGTCTACTACAGCTACATGATATAGGTCTACTACAGCTACATGATATAGGTCTACTACAGCTACATGATATAGGTCTACTACAGCTACATGATATAGGTCTACTACAGCTACATGATATAGGTCTACTACAGCTACATGATATAGGTCTACTACAGCTACATGATATAGGTCTACTACAGCTACATGATATAGGTCTACTACAGCTACATGATATAGGTCTACTACAGCTACATGATATAGTCTACTACAGCTACATGATATAGGTCTACTACAGCTACATGATATAGTCTACTACAGCTACATGATATAGGTCTACTACAGCTACATGATATAGTCTACTACAGCTACATGATATAGTCTACTACAGCTACATGATATAGGTCTACTACAGCTACATGATATAGTCTACTACAGCTACATGATATAGTCTACTACAGCTACATGATATAGTCTACTACAGCTACATGATATAGGTCTACTACAGCTACATGATATAGGTCTACTACAGCTACATGATATAGGTCTACTACAGCTACATGATATAGGTCTACTACAGCTACATGATATAGTCTACTACAGCTACATGATATAGTCTACTACAGCTACATGATATAGGTCTACTACAGCTACATGATATAGGTCTACTACAGCTACATGATATAGGTCTACTACAGCTACATGATATAGGTCTACTACAGCTACATGATATAGGTCTACTACAGCTACATGATATAGGTCTACTACAGCTACATGATATAGGTCTACTACAGCTACATGATATAGGTCTACTACAGCTACATGATATAGGTCTACTACAGCTACATGATATAGTCTACTACAGCTACATGATATAGGTCTACTACAGCTACATGATATAGTCTACTACAGCTACATGATATAGGTCTACTACAGCTACATGATATAGTCTACTACAGCTACATGATATAGTCTACTACAGCTACATGATATAGGTCTACTACAGAAACATGATATAGTCTACTACAGCTACATGATATAGTCTACTACAGCTACATGATATAGTCTACTAGAAACTACATGATATAGGTCTACTACAGCTACATGATATAGGTCTACTACAGCTACATGATATAGGTCTACTACAGCTACATGATATAGTCTACTACAGCTACATGATATAGTCTACTACAGCTACATGATATAGGTCTACTACAGCTACATGATATAGTCTACTACAGCTACATGATATAGTCTACTACAGCCACATGATATAGTCTACTACAGCTACATGATATAGTCTACTACAGCCACATGATATAGGTCTACTACTTCAACATGATACAGGTCTACTAGACAACATGATATAGGTCTACTACATCCACATGATATAGGTCTACTAGACAACATGATATAGGTCTACTAGACACCATGATATAGGTCTACTAGACACCATGATATAGGTCTACTACAGCTACATGATATAGGTCTACTAGACAACATGATATAGGTCTACTAGACACCATGATATAGGTCTACTAGAAACCATGATATAGGTCTACTAGACACCATGATATAGGTCTACTACATACATGATATAGGTCTACTAGACAACATGATATAGGTCTACTACAAACATGATATAGGTCTACTAGACAACATGATATAGGTCTACTAGAAACATGATATAGGTCTACTAGACACCATGATATAGGTCTACTACATCCACATGATATAGGTCTACTAGACACCATGATATAGGTCTACTAGAAACATGATATAGGTCTACTAGACAACATGATATAGGTCTACTAGACAACATGATATAGGTCTACTACAGCTACATGATATAGGTCTACTAGACAACATGATATAGGTCTACTACTTCAACATGTTACAGGTCTACAAGACAACATGATATAGGTCTACTACATCAACATGATATAGGTCTACTAGACAACATGATACAGGTCTACTAGACAACATGATATAGGTCTACTACAGCTACATGATAAGGTCTACTACAACATGATATAGGTCTACTACATCCACATGATATAGGTCTACTACTTCAACATGATACAGGTCTACCAACATGATATAGGTCTACTACATCCACATGATATAGGTCTACTACATCCACATGATATAGGTCTACTAGACAACATGCTATAGGTCTACTACAGCTACATGATATAGGTCTACTACATCAACATGATATAGGTCTACTAGACAACATGATACAGGTCTACTAGACAACATGATATTACAGCTACATGATATAGGTCTACTAGACAACATCATACAGGTCTACTAGGTGTCTAATCCTGGCTTCAAGAGTGCCACCTGCAGACATCTCTATTGTAAGTTTTTCAAAGTGTAAAATAATGTTGTTACAAGAGTAACCTAATTACATTGGTGTAAGAGCAACTAAATGTAAGAGGTTCTCTCTTCAATCCCCAAGTTCATACTGGCCTGTACCATAAATCATCAACTGTCATTGTTACTACCTCTCTGTGTGTGTGTGTGTGTGTGTGTGTGTGTGTGTGTGTGTGTGTGTGTGTGTGTGTGTGTGTGTGTGTGTGTGTGTGTGTGTGTGTGTGTGTGTGTGTGTGTGTGTGTGTGTGTGTGTGTGTGTGTGTCCATGCATGCCCTCGCAGAGGTCCCAACCTAATTAACAGTATCAGATAAGGAATTGCTCAGGCCTCTCTGACAACAGTACAGTCAGTCCAGCATACAACCTCCCCCATCACACACACGCCAAGCCGACCGTATACTGCTGTCGTCCACAATGTGCACGCAGCTTAACTACCAGACCTACGCTAGGGCCACGTGTTAACCTACCTAATGATGTAGGTCTACTACATCCGCATAATATAGGTCTATTACAGGATATAGGTCTACCACATCCTATAGGTCTACCACATCCGCATGATATAGGTCTACCACATCCACATGCTATAGGTCTACTACATGATATAGGTCTACTACATATGCATGATATAAGTCTACTACATGATATAGGTCTACTACATCCACATGATATAGGTCTACTACATCCACATGATATAGGTCTACTACATGATATAGGTCTAGTACATGATATAGGTCTAGTACATGATATAGGTCTACTACATCCACATGATATAGGACTACTACATGATATAGGTCTACTACATCCACATGATATAGGTCTACTACATCTACATGATATAGGTCTACTACATCCACATGATATAGGTCTACTACATGATATAGGTCTACTACATCCACATGATATAGGTCTACTACATCCACATGATATAGGTCTACTACATGATATAGGTCTACTACATGATATAGGTCTACAACATGATATAAATCTACTACATCTACATGATATAGGTCTACTACATCTACATGATATAGGTCTACTACATGATATAGGTCTACAACATGATATAGGTCAACTACAGCTACATGATATAGGTCTACTACATATAGGTCTACTACATGATATAGGTCTACAACATGATATAGGTCTACTACATCTACATGATATAGGTCTACTACATCTACATGATATAGGTCTACTACATGATATAGGTCTACTACATCCGCATGCTATAGGTCTACTACATCCACATGATATAGGTCTACAACATGATATAGGTCTACTACATGATATAGGTCTACTACATCCACATGATACAGGTCTACTACATCCACATGATATAGGTCTACTACATGATATAGGTCTACTACATCCACATGATATAGGTCTACTAGACAACATGATATAGGTCTACTACATCCGCATGATATAGGTCTACTACAGCTACATGATATAGGTCTACTAGACAACATGATATAGGTCTACTACATCCGCATGATATAGGTCTACTACAGCTACATGGTATAGGTCTACTAGACAACATGATATAGGTCTACTACATGATATAGGTCTACTAGACAACATGATATAGGTCTACTACATGATATAGGTCTACTAGACAACATGATATAGGTCTACTACATGATATAGGTCTACTAGACAACATGATATAGCTCTAACATCCTGATAGGTCTACTACAATGATACAGGTCTACTACATCCACATGATATAGGTCTACATACATGATATAGGTCTACTACATCCACATGATATAGGTCTACTAGACATCCACATGATATAGGTCTACTACATCCTACATGATATAGGTCTCCAACAGACTACATGATATAGGTCTACTACAGCTACATGATATAGGTCTACTACAGCTACATGATATAGGTCTACTACAGACAACATGATATAGGTCTACTACATCCATGATATAGGTCTACAACATGATATAGTCTACTACATCTACTAGACAACATGATATAGGTCTACTACATGATATAGGTCTACTACATAGACAACATGATATAGGTCTACTAGACAACATGATATAGCTCTACCTACATCCTATATGGTCTACTACACAACATGATATAGGTCTACCTACACATGATATAGGTCTACATACAGATGGGTGCAACATGATATAGGTCTACTACATCCGCATGATATAGGTCTACTACATCCGCATGATATAGGTCTACTACATCCGCATGATATAGGTCTACCAGACTACATGATATAGGTCTACTACAGCTACATGATATAGGTCTACCAGACTACATGATATAGGTCTACTACAGCTACATGATATAGGTCTATATACAGCTACATGATATAGGTCTACCATGATATACATCCACATGATATAGGTCTACCACATCCACATGATA
Organism: Oncorhynchus gorbuscha; assembly: GCF_021184085.1. Lineage (NCBI taxonomy): Eukaryota > Metazoa > Chordata > Actinopteri > Salmoniformes > Salmonidae > Oncorhynchus > Oncorhynchus gorbuscha. Next base: position 5,099,211 of record NC_060185.1, on the reverse strand, counting down.
TAGCTCTACCACATCCACATGATATAGCTCTACCACATCCACATGATATAGCTCTACCACATCCACATGATATAGCTCTACCACATCCACATGATATAGCTCTACCACATCCACATGATATAGCTTTACCACATCCACATGATATAGCTTTACCAGGCCACATGATATAGGTCTACCAGACTACATGATATAAGTCTACCAGACTACATGATATAGGTCTACCAGACTACATGATATAGGTCCACCAGGCCACATGATATAGGTCTACCAGACTACATGATATAGGTCTACCAGGCCACATGATATAGGTCTACCAGGCTACATGATATAGGTCTACTAGGCTACAAAGGCTGGCTGGCTCAGCTACACACATCTCGATCTCCAACAGACTGTCCAATGCTCTAAAGTTTCTATCCATCTGATGCTTCGATTCATAAAAACAGTTTTTAGTTTAATGTGAAGGCACCGTCAATGCTAGGCCTGCAGAGAAGTGCTACAGTCATTAGCCTGTACATTTATATGACTGCATAAAGAGAAATAAGTGAAACACAGGACACGTCCCGATTGCCATCCTATTTCCTTTAGAGTGCATAACTTATGACGAGGTCCCCATAGGCCTCTGGACAAACGTAGTGTACTACACTTTAAAAGTTAAGTTGTGGAATTTCTTTCCTTCTGAGCCAAATCAGTTGTGTCGGTAGGGCCTTCTATTGTAAAGTTGGTTGAGAGAATGCCAAGAGTGTGCAAAGCTGTCATCAAGGCAAAGGGTGGCTACTTTGAAGAATCTCAAATATAAAATATATTTTGATGTGTTTAAACACTTTTTTTTGGTTACTACATTATTCCATATGTACTATTTCATAGTTTTGATGTCTTCACTATTATCAATATTATTAAATAGTACAAATAATAATTCTACAATGTAGGAAACTGAAGTCAAACTGAAGAAAAATCTGTGAATGAGTAGATGTCCACACTTTTGACTGGTAGTGTTTATATATATATATATATATATATTTTTTTTTTTAAATGTCTTTCCACCTTTATTAAGCATCCTAACCCTACCACCCCTCTCCTAATTGGAGTAAACTAATTAACTCTTCTACTTCCATCTTATTCATACCATATTCAGCTAAAGTCAGAAGTTTAAATACACTTAGGTTGGAGTCATTAAAAATCGTTTTTCAACCATTCCGCAAATTTCTTGTTAACAAACTATAGTTTTGGCAAGTCGGTTAGAACATCTACTTTCTGCAGGACACAAGTAATTTCTCCAACAATTGTTTACAGACAGATTATTTCACTGTATCACACTTCCAGTGGGTCAGATGTTTACATTCACTAAGTTGACTGTGCCTTTAAACAGCTTGGAAAATTCCAGGAAATTATGTCATGGCTTTAGAAGCTTTTGATAGGCTAATTTACATAATTTGAGTCAATACATAATTTGAGTCAATTGGAAGTGTCTCTGCTTGACATGGGAAAATCAAGCCAAGATCTCAGAAAAAAATGATTGACCTCCGCAAGTCTGGTTCATCCTTGGGAGCAATTTCCAAACACCTGAAGGTACCACGTTCATCTGTACAAACAATAGTAGACAGGTATAAACACCATGGGACCACGCAGCCGTCATACCGCTCAGGAAGGAGACCCGTTCTGTCTCTTAGAGATGAACGCACTTTAGTGCGAGAAGTGCAAATCAATCCCAGAACAACAGCAAAGGACCTTGTGAAGATGCTGGAGGAAACAGGTACACAAGTATCCATATCCACAGTAAAATGAGTCCTATATCGACAAAACCTGAAAGGCCCCTCAGCAAGGAAGGAGCCACTGCTCCAAAACCGCCATGAAAAAGCCAGACTACGGTTTGCAACTGCACATGGGGACAAAGATCGTACTTTTTGGAGAAATGTCTTCTGGTCTGATGAAACAAAAATAGAACTGTTTGGCCATAATGACCATCGTTATGTTTGGAGGAAAAAGGGAGAGGCTTGCAAGCCGAAGAACACCATCCCAACCGTGATGCACGGGGGTGGCAGCATCATATTGTGGGGGTTCTTTGCTGCAGGAGGGACTGGTGCACTTCACAAAATAGATGGCATCACGAAGATGGTAAAATTATGTGGATATATTGAAGCAACATCTCAAGACATCAGTCAGGAAGTTAAAGCTTGGTCGGAAAGGGGTCTTACAAATGGACAATGACCACAAGCATACTTCCAAATGGGTCTTCCAAATGGACAATGACCGCAAGCATACTTCCAAATGGGTCTTCCAAATGGACAATGACCCCAAGCATACTTCCAAAGTTATGGCAAAATGGTTTAAGGACAACTAAGTCAAAGTATTGGAAAGGCCAACACAAAGCCCTGACCTCAATCCCATAGAAAAATAGTGGTCAGAACTGAAAAAGTGTGTGTGAGCAAGAAGGCCTACAAACCTGACTCAGTTACACCAGCTCTGTCAGGAGGAATGGGCCAGAATTCACCCAACGTATTATGGGAAGCTTGTGGAAGGCTACCAGAAACATTAGAACAAAATCAATGGGGCTGGTTTATGACTGGTTTATCTGGAGTTTTCAATTCTCCCTGACAGTCTAGCTTGTATTTGACTGTTAGATGATTAAAAAATAGATATAGTTCAATGTCTTTTCTGCAAGCTTTCTATTTTTATTTAGGTCGTTCAAGATAGCATGCTAACTGTTCCTGTACACTTCCAGTCATTGCGCTAACGCTAGCTAGCATTGGCTCGTGAAACTATCTTTTAATTCCTTCATACTGGACTCAAACATGTTTTTTTTTAAATCCAGAATGGTATTCTGTTGTAGCAAGTGATATTCATAAAACAATTATTTTTTCACAACAACAAAAAAATCAGACCCCCCCCCTCCAGTACCTCCCCTAGGGGGGCCCAGACCCTAGTTTGAAAACCTCTGCATTAGAATCCATTACGGACCATTTGAAAGACTAGCTGGGAGAAGTGGCCTTCATGAAGAGATTAGTTAGCCACGCACTGATGACCATAGAGTTCAGTCAGAGCTGATAGCATCTCTCACAGACAAAGACCACATTCATAGCTTTCACCTCATTAGTAGAGTACAGTGTGTGTGTGTGTGTGTGTGTGTGTGTGTGTGTGTGTGTGTGTGTGTGTGTGTGTGTGTGTGTGTGTGTGTGTGTGTGTGTGTGTGTGTGTGTGTGTGTGTGTGTGTGTGTGTGTGTGTGTGTGTGTGTGTGTGTGTGTTGGGCCGGTAATGAGGCTCAAGTGTCATTGTACAGGTTTGTCAGCGAGAATCTGGAGGTCCTGAATGTGATGGCTGTCCTGCTTACTGAATACAGACAATCGCTCTTCTACCGTTATTGACCTAGAGCAGGGGTGTCCAACTCATTTAGCCACCAGGCGTCGCATTCCGTCTTCAACTCATTTAGCCACCAGGGGTCGCATTCCGTCTTCAACGAGGTCCGGAGGGCAGCACACATTTTTTCTAATATTTTCTTGCCTTCAAAATTTGAAAAAAAACAACGTTTAAAAAAAAAAAAAGTCTATCCAACATTTTGGGGCGGCAGGGTAGCCTAGTGGTTAGAGTGTAGAGGTGGCAGGGTAGCCTAATGGTTAGAGTGTAGAGGTGGCAGGGTAGCCTAGTGGTTAGAGTGTAGAGGTGGCAGGGTAGCCTAGTGGTTAGAGTGTAGAGGCGGCAGGTGGTAGTCTAGTGGTTAGAGTGTAGAGGCGGCAGGGTAGCCTAGTGGTTAGAGTGTAGAGGCGGCAGGTTAGCCTAGTGGTTAGAGTGTAGAGGCGGCAGGTTAGCCTAGTGGTTAGAGTGTAGAGGCGGCAGGTTAGCCTAGTGGTTAGAGTGTAGAGGCGGCAGGGTAGAGTAGTGGTTAGAGTTTAGAGGCGGCAGGGTAGAGTAGTGGTTAGAGTGTAGAGGCGGCAGGGTAGAGTAGTGGTTAGAGTGTAGAGGTGGCAGGGTAGCCTAGTGGTTAGAGCATTTGACTAGTAACCAAAACGTTGCAAGTTCATATCCCCGAGCTGACGAGGTACAAAATCTGTCGTTCTGCCCCTGAACAGGCAGTTAACCCACTGTTCCTAGACCAGTTAACCCACTGTTCCTAGACCAGTTAACCCACTGTTCCTAGACCAGTTAACCCACTGTTCCTAGGCCAGTTAACCCACTGTTCCTAGGCCAGTTAACCCACTGTTCCTAGACCAGTTAACCCACTGTTCCTAGACCAGTTAACCCACTGTTCCTAGACCAGTTAACCCACTGTTCCTAGACCAGTTAACCCACTGTTCCTAGACCAGTTAACCCACTGTTCCTAGACCAGTTAACCCACTGTTCCTAGACCAGTTAACCCACTGTTCCTAGACCAGTAAACCCACTGTTCCTAGACCAGTTAACCCACTGTTCCTAGGCCAGTTAACCCACTGTTCCTAGGCCAGTTAACCCACTGTTCCTAGGCCAGTTAACCCACTGTTCCTAGACCAGTTAACCCACTGTTCCTAGACCAGTTAACCCACTGTTTAACCCCACTGTTCCTAGACCAGTTAACCCACTGTTCCTAGACCAGTTAACCCACTGTTCCTAGACCCGTTAACCCACTGCTCCTAGACCCGTTAACCCACTGTTCCTAGACCCGTTAACCCACTGTTCCTAGACCAGTTAACCCACTGTTCCTAGACCAGTTAACCCACTGTTCCTAGACCAGTTAACCCACTGTTCCTAGACCAGTTAACCCACTGTTCCTAGACCAGTTAACCCACTGTTCCTAGACCAGTTAACTAGACCAGTTAACCCACTGTTCCTAGACCAGTTAACCCACTGTTCCTAGACCAGTTAACCCACTGTTCCTAGACCAGTTAACCCACTGTTCCTAGACCAGTTAACCCACTGTTCCTAGACCAGTTAAACCCACTGTTCCTAGACCAGTTAACCCACTGTTCCTAGACCGTCATTGAAAATAAGAATTTGTTCTTGCCTAGTAAAATACAGGTTAAAAAAAAACTTTAAAAAAACAACATTTGGGGCATGTTCCTTGACTGTCTAGGTTTCATTTTGGTGATCATAGGAGAGTTGGACACAATCAAGAAACTGCATGAACGTAGGTCCATTATCTTTCTACACAGTTTGTTTTTTTGTCATGTTAAAGTATACATACACTGGGTCAGTATACATATACTGGGTCAGTATACATACACTGGGTCAGTATACATACACTGGGTCAGTATACATACACTGGGTCAGTATACATACACTGGGTCAGTATACATACACTGGGTCAGTATACATACACTGGGTCAGTATACATACACTGGGTCAGTATACATACACTGGGTCAGTATACATACACTGGGTCAGTATACATACACTGGGTCAGTATACATACACTGGGTCAGTATACATACACTGGGTCAGTATACACATACTGGGTCAGTATACACATACTGGGTCAGTATACACATACTTTAACATACTGTTCACAACATCACACTCCATCAATAACAGCCGTCTCCTGGTGTTCACAACAGCATCTGTTTGTGTGTGAGCTTGTTAGACGTGATCGTGAGAGGAAAGGACAAGGTAGTCCACACAGCAGGACAGGTTTTGGACAAACAGTTGTAACCCGCTCTCACTGACAGACTCTTTCAATAGGATCAGCTGTCACGTGCTAACAACACAAAAGACACGCGTGTTTCACCCTCTGGCACAGAAACCACACCGTCTAGCCCTCAACACATCATCCACGCTGGTTTCCTTTGCTTTTTTGTATGGCCTGGGCCTCTCACTGAAGGACAACCATTTCATTAGTCAGGTGCAGATGCTCGGCGATGACACGGTGTGTATTCACTAGGAACCAAAACCGGTAGCAAAACGGGACAAAAAACGAGGAGGGTCTACGTGAACTTGTCCAATAAGAAACTCTTGTTTTTGTTGCTAAATATTTTTTTTGCTACAGTGGGCATTAATGAATGCACCCATGGCTACTTTGAGTCATTATCAGTTCAGGATATTTCTTGCCTCACCTAATAAATCAGACATCTGTACAGAGACTCTGCAGCTTTGAGAAATGAAAAAGGCACGGGGGGGGGGGGGGGGTTCTCAACAGGCAGAATGTATTTTAAAGCTTTGAGAAATGAGAAAGGCACGGGGGGGAAGGGTTCTCAACAGGCAGAATGTATTTTAAAGCTTTGAGAAATGAGAAAAAGGCACGGGGGGGAAGGGTTCTCAACAGGCAGAATGTATTTTAAAGCTTTGAGTAATGAAAAAGGCATGGGGGGGGGGTTCTCAACAGGCAGAATGTATTTTAAAGCTTTGAGAAATGAAAAAGGCACGGGGGGGGGGGGGGAGGTTCTCAACAGGCAGAATGTATTTTAAAGCTTTGAGAAATGAAAAAGGCACGGGGGGGGGGGGTTCTCAACAGGCAGAATGTCCACTAATGTCGTCGTGAGATGATGCTTTTGACCACAGGATTTCTTTTAACATGGGCTGAAGGTCAAGCTAGATGAGGGAGAAAGTGAAAGATGAATTGAGATGTGATAACTGTTGACTGGAGGGGGTGGTGGGTCAGGTACAGGGTGTTATACCCTTCCCCTGGAGGACAGTCCTTTGGGGACAGAGTTTGAGCACTTTAATCCCTATAAAGTGTGCTACTGCTGACTGGGGCCCATAGGACTATGTAGTGCATCATGTAGGGAATAGAGGGCTATTTGAGACATAGGTCTTAGGTACCCCCTGAGCCAGTCAGTCTATTTTAACTCAGTACTGTTAGCACCTGGGTCAGTCAGTCTGGTTTAACACACAGTACTGTTAGGTCTTAGTTATCCCCTAGGTCAGTCGGTCTCGTTTAACACAGTACTGTTAGGTCTTAGTTATCCCCTAGGTCAGTCAGTCTGGTTTAACACACAGTACTGTTAGGTCTTAGTTACCCCCTGGATCAGTCAGTCTGGTTTAACACACAGTACTGTTAGGTCTTAGTTACCACCTGGGTCAGTCAGTCTACAGTGGCGAAAGTATTCACACCTCTTGGCATTTATCGTATTTTGTTTTACAACCTGGAATTAAATTGATTTTTTGGGGGTGGGTTGTAATCATTTGATTTACACAACTTTCCTACCACTTTGAAGATCAAAAAAACATTTTGTGTGTGAAACAAAGAACAAATAAAACACTATAAACTGCTCCAGCTCCTTCAAATTGGATGGATTCGGCTGGTGTACAGCAATCCGCTGGTGTACAGCAATTGGCTTAAGGTCTGGGCTTTGACTAGGACATTCCAAGACATTTAAATGTTTCCTCTTAAACCACTCAAGTGTTGCTTTAGAAGTATGCGTAGGGTCATTGTCCTGCTGGAAGGTGAACCTCTGTCCCAGTCTCAAATCTCTGGAAGACAAACAGGTTTCCTTCAAGAATTACCCTGTATTTAGCGCCATCCATCATTCCTTCCATTCTGACCCGTTTCCCAGTCCCTGCCCATGAAAAACATCCCCATAGCATGATGCTGCCACCACCAAGCTTCACTGTGGGGATGGTGTTCTCGGGGTGATGTGAGGTGTTGGGTTTGCGTCACACACAGCATTTTCCTTGATGGCCAAAAAGCTCAATTTTAGTCTCATTTTACCAGATTACCTTCTTCCATATGTTTGGGGAGTCTCCCGCCTTCTGGCGAACACCAAACGTGTTTTTGTGGCTTTTTTCTGGCCACTCTTCCAATTAAAGCCCAGCTCTGTGGAGTGTACAGCTTAAAGTGGTCCAATGGACATATACTCCAATCTTCGCTGTGGAGTTTTTACAGCTCCTTCAGGGTTATTGTTTGTCTCTTTGTTGCCTCTCTGATTAATGCCCTCCTTGCCTGGTCCGTGAGTTTTGGTGGGCGTCCCTCTCTTGGCAGGTTTGTTGTGGTGCCATATTCTTTCCATTTTGTAATAATGGATTTAATGGTGCTCCGTGGGATGTTCAAAGTTTCAGATATTTTTGTTATATAACTCCTTGATCTTCATTGTGCTACTTGCTTGGTGGTGTTGCAGAGTCTGGGGCCTTTCAGAACAGGTGTATATATACACACTGAGATCATGTGACAGATCATGTGACACTTAGATTGCACACAGGTGGACTTTATTTAATTAATTATGTGACTTCTAAAGGCAATTGGTTGCACCAGATCTTATTGAGGGGCTTCACAGCAAAGGGGGTGAATACATACCACTTTACCCTTTTTATATATATTTTTAAAAATATTTTTCAAGAAGCAATTTCTTTCATTTCAGTTCACCAATTTTGGCTATTTTATGTCCATTCTATGAAATCCAAATAAAATTAAACATTACAATTATAATATTATAATAAATGACAGGTTGTAAGGCAACAAAATGAGAAAAATGCCAAGAGGGATGAATACTTTTTCAAGGCACTGTAGTTTAACACACAGTACTGTTTTCAAAAGGTTGGGTCTTAGTTACCCCCTGAGTCAGTCAGTCAGTCAGTCTGGTTTGGCCATTGAATGATTGATGCTTGTCAGGAGCCTGTGAGAGATGTGATTGACACCCCCATAAGCCATTTTTAGGCTACATCTCATCACCCTGCTGCATAGGGACTCAGAAAGAAATGCATTTCAATACACCTGCGATAAAAATCCGCAAGCGGTACCAATCTGACACCAACAGGCTCCCCGAACAGCTTCTATCCCCGAGCCATAAAACTGCTAAGTAGCTAACAGAATGGCTTCACAGACTATCTTGTTCATATTTTAAGTCTATGCACACACTCACTGGACTACACACACACACACACACACACACACACACACACACACACACACAATCTTCATTGAGACTGGACAGAGGAACTCTGCCTAGAAGAAAAGATCATGGAGCCAGCATCAGAGGAACTCTGCCTGGAAAAGTCACCTCTTCACTGTTGACGTTGAGACTGGACAGAGGAACTCTGCCTAGAAGACCAGCATCCCGGAGTCACCTCTTCACTGTTGACGTTGAGACTGGACAGAGGAACTCTGCCTAGAAGACCAGCATCCCGGAGTCACCTCTTCACTGTTGACGTTGAGACTGGACAGAGGAACTCTCACCTCTTCACCTGAGAGACAGAGAACTCTGCAAGCATCATGGAGTCACCTCTTCACTGTTGACGTTGAGACTGGTGTTTTGCGGGTCCTATTTAATGAAGCTGACAGTTGAAGACTTGTGAGGCATCTGTTTCTCAAACTAGACACTAATGTACTTGTCCTCTTGCTCAGTTGTGCACCGGGGCCTCCCACTCCTCTTTCTATGATTAGGGCCAGTTTGCACTGTTCTGTGAAGGGAGTAGTAAACAGCATTGTATGAGATCTTCAGTTTCTTGACAATTTCTCGCATGGAATAGCCTTCATTTCTCAGAACAAGAACAGACAAACGAGTTTCAGAAGAAAGTTATTTGTTTCTGGCCATTTTGATCTTGTAATCAAACACACAAATGCTGATGCTCCAGATACTCAACTAGTCTAAAGAAGGCCAGTTTGATTGCTTCTTCAATCAGAGCTAAAGTTGTCAGCTGTGCTAACATAATTGCAAAAGGGTTTTCTAATGATCAGTTATCCTTTTAAAATGATAAACTTGGATTAGCTAACACAACGTGCCATTGGAAGACAGGAGTGATGGTTGCTGATAATGGGCCTCGGTACGCCTATGTAGATATTCCATTAAAAATCAGCAGTTTCAAGCTACAAAAGTAATTTACAACATTAACAATGTCTAGACTGTATTTCTGATCAATTTGATGTTATTTTATTTTACTCCAGTATCTACCTCCATCACTCCAGTATCTACCTCCATCACTCCAGTATCTACCTCCATCACTCCAGTATCTACCTCCATCACTCCAGTATCTACCTCCATCACTCCAGTATCTACCTCCATCACTCCAGTATCTACCTCCATCACTCCAGTATCTACCTCCATCACTCCAGTATCTACCTCCATCCTCCAGTATCTACCTCCATCACTCCAGTATCTACCTCCATCACTCCAGTATCTACCTCCATCACTCCAGTATCTACCTCCATCACTCCAGTATCTACCTCCATCACTCCAGTATCTACCTCCATCACTCCAGTATCTACCTCCATCACTCCAGTATCTACCTCCATCACTCCAGTATCTACCTCCCTCCATCACTCCAGTATCTACCTCCATCACTCCAGTATCTACCTCCATCACTCCAGTATCTACCTCCATCACTCCAGTATCTACCTCCATCACTCCAGTATCTACCTCCATCACTCCAGTATCTACCTCCATCACTCCAGTATCTACCTCCATCACTCCAGTATCTACCTCCATCACTACAGTATCTACCTCCATCACTACAGTATCTACCTCCATCACTACAGTATCTACCTCCATCACTCCAGTATCTACCTCCATCACTCCAGTATCTACCTCCATCACTCCAGTATCTACCTCCATCACTCCAGTATCTACCTCCATCACTATCTACCTCCAGTATCTACCTCCATCACTCCAGTATCTACCTCCATCACTCCAGTATCTACCTCCATCACTACAGTATCTACCTCCATCACTACAGTATCTACCTCCATCACTCCAGTATCCCTGTACATACAGTATCTACCTCCATCACTCCAGTATCTACCTCCATCACTCCAGTATCTACCTCCATCACTCCAGTATCTACCTCCATCACTCCAGTATCTACCTCCATCACTCCAGTATCTACCTCCATCACTCCAGTATCCCTCCATACATACAGTATCTACCTCCATCACTCCAGTATCTACCTCCATCACTACAGTATCTACCTCCATCACTCCAGTATCTACCTCCATCACTCCAGTATCTACCTCCATCACCTCCATCACAGTATCTATCTACCCTCCATCCACTCCAGTATCCCTGTACATACAGTATCTACCTCCATCACTCCAGTATCTACCTCCATCACTCCAGTATCTACCTCCATCACTCCAGTATCTACCTCCATCACTCCAGTATCTACCTCCATCACTCCAGTATCTACCTCCATCACTCCAGTATCTACCTCCATCACCAGTATCTACCTCCATCCAGTATCTACCTCCATCACTACAGTATCTACCTCCATCACTCCAGTATCTACCTCCATCACTCCAGTATCTACCTCCATCACTCCAGTATCTACCTCCATCACTCCAGTATCTACCTCCATCACTACAGTATCTACCTCCATCACTACAGTATCTACCTCCATCACTCCAGTATCCCTGTACATACAGTATCTACCTCCATCACTCCAGTATCTACCTCCATCACTCCAGTATCTACCTCCATCACTCCAGTATCTACCTCCATCACTCCAGTATCTACCTCCATCACTCCAGTATCTACCTCCATCACTCCAGTATCTACCTCCATCACTACAGTATCTACCTCCATCACTCCAGTATCTACCTCCATCACTCCAGTATCTACCTCCATCACTCCAGTATCTACCTCCATCACTCCAGTATCTACCTCCATCACTCCAGTATCCCTGTACATACAGTATCTACCTCCATCACTCCAGTATCTACCTCCATCACTCCAGTATCTACCTCCATCACTCCAGTATCCCTGTACATACAGTATCTACCTCCATCACTCCAGTATCTACCTCCATCACTCCAGTATCTACCTCCATCACTCCAGTATCTACCTCCATCACTCCAGTATCTACCTCCATCACTACAGTATATACCTCCATCACTACAGTATCTACCTCCATCACTCCACTATCCCTGTACATACAGTATCTACCTCCATCACTCCAGTATCTACCTCCATCACTCCAGTATCTACCTCCATCACTCCAGTATCTACCTCCATCACTCCAGTATCTACCTCCATCACTCCAGTATCTACCTCCATCACTCCAGTATCTACCTCCATCACTCCAGTATCTACCTCCATCACTGTATCTACCTCCATCACTGCAGTATCTACCTCCATCACTACAGTATCTACCTCCATCACTCCAGTATCTACCTCCATCACTCCAGTATCTACCTCCATCACTCCAGTATCTACCTCCATCACTACAGTATCTACCTCCATCACTCCAGTATCTACCTCCATCACTCCAGTATCTACCTCCATCACTCCAGTATCTACCTCCATCACTCCAGTATCTACCTCCCATCACTCCAGTATCCCTATACATTATAAATATGTTATTGGACACTAATTTAGCTTCTTACTTTCTGGCGTTATTCTTATTTCTTATTTTTATTTATTGTTTTTTTATTCTTATTTCTTGTGTTTTAGCTCTACCTTGTTATTTTGTAGTGCCACATTGACATTGATCACTGCTGTGTCGGATCGTGAGTTTGCAAGAAAGGCATCACTGTACTTGTGAATGTGACATTAAAACAAATCTGTGTTGAACGACCAATAAAAACCTTGATTCGAGACAGAATCTCTATGACCCCTGGTCCTCACTGCCACCCCTGTTTTATGGGTCATGATAGAACACCATAGTGGTTTATGGCCATTGATTTTGGCTGAGTTGATCTGGGAGCTTGTGGATGATAATGTGACAGAATGGATCAGCTGCGTGTCTTGACTGATGGAGTGGAGGGAGGGAAGGAGGGAGGGAGGGTTGAGACGAGAGAGAGGACTGGCAGGTAGCCAAACAGTTAAGAGCATTGGGACAGTAACCGAAAAGGTCACTGGGTTGAATTCCCGAGCAGACTAGGTGAACAATCTGTCGATGTGCCCTTGACCAAGGCACTTAACCCTAATTACTCCTGTATGTTGCTCTTGATAAGAGCATCTGATCAATGTAAAGTGACTGCTCTTGTTCCTGTGGTAGACTGTACACTCTCAGAGGCTCAGTGTGTGTGTGTGTGTGTGTGTGTGTGTGTGTGTGTGTGTGTGTGTGTGTGTGTGTGTGTGTGTGTGTGTGTGTGTGTGTGTGTGTGTGTGTGTGTGTGTGTGTGTGTGTGTGTGTGTGTGTGTGTGTGTGTGTGTGTGTGTGTGTGTGTGTGTGTGTGTGTGTGTTACATTGTTGGCAAAAGGTAACAGCGACAGCTGTGATGTACAGTTGGCCATTCCTCGCTTCACGAGCACAATCCCCCCGACTGGAAGGTGACACACAGGAAGAGAGGAGTGCTGGAGCAACAACAACAAAAACAGCAGAGAGAAACCCAGGTGAGAAAAGGTCATAGCCTGGTCCCAGATCTGTTGTCTCCTCCTCTAGCCTGGTCCCAGATCTGTTGTCTCCTCCTATAGCCTGGTCCCAGATCTGTTGTCCCCTTCTATAGCCTGGTCCCAGATCTGTTGTCTCCTCCTATAGCCTGGTCCCAGATCTGTTGTCCCCTTCTATAGCCTGGTCCCAGATCTGTTGTCTCCTTCTATAGCCTGGTCCCAGATCTGTAGTCTCCTTCTCTAGCCTGGTCCCAGATCTGTTGTCTCCTCCTCTAGCCTGGTCCCAGATCTGTTGTCTCCTTCTCTAGCCTGGTCCCAGATCTGTTGTCTCCTTCTCTAGCCTGGTCCCAGATCTGTTGTCTCCTCTAGCCTGGTCCCAGATCTGTAGTCTCCTTCTCTAGCCTGGTCCCAGATCTGTTGTCTCCTCCTCTAGCCTGGTCCCAGATCTGTTGTCTCCTCTAGCCTGGTCCCAGATCTGTAGTCTCCTTCTCTAGCCTGGTCCCAGATCTGTTGTCTCCTCCTCTAGCCTGGTCCCAGATCTGTTGTCTCCTCCTCTAGCCTGGTCCCAGATCTGTTGTCTCCTCCTGTAGCCTGGTCCCAGATCTGTTTGTGATCTCTTGCCAACTCCATTGATCATTGTAAAAGCCCTACATGTTTGGCATGATAGCACAAACACACTGGAAGATTGGTAACAAGTTAGAGAAGGAGAAATTCCAGAGTTTATACACAGGCACAGCCGACTAGCGCTAGTTAACGTTAAAAAGGAACATTTTTAAGAAATGTTTTACCTAAAAAAAAATTGTTGTCGAGATCACGTTATGAAACGTGTAGGACAGTAGTTGTTTGGTAGTTCAAAAGCTAGTGGCTTCAGAAATTATTCATTCAGTTCAACGTGTTCACTACTCGATCTGGACAACGATTTTTCAGGTAAAAAAAAAAAATATATATATATATATATATATATATATATATATATATTTTTTTTTTTTCAGGTAAATTTTCTGCCATTCTACACATTTTGACATGGGGCATAGGAGACACTGTTGCAGTTTTAAAGCTAGTTTGCTGCAATTCTACACATTTTGACATGGGGCATAGGAGACACCGTTGCAGTTTTAAAGCTAGTAATTCTACACAATTCTACACATATATTTTTTATTACCTGAAAAAAAATATATATATATATATATATTTTTTTTTACCTGAAAAAAATAATAAAAATATTTTTAAAAAAAAATATATATATATATATATATTTGAAACGGATCTTTAACGTTAGTTAGAGCTAGTCGGCTATAAACTCTGGAATTTCTTCTTCTCTAGCTTGTTACCAACACATGCAGTCAGAGCCCGCCTGATTTTCTGCAATTCTACACATTTTGACATGGGGCATAGGAGACACTGTTGCAGTTTTAAAGCTAGTTTGCTGCAATTCTACACATTTTGACATGGGACATAGGAGACACTGTTGCAGTTTTAAAGCTAGTATGCTGCAATTCTACACATTTTGACATGGGGCATAGGAGACACTGTTGCAGTTTTAAAGCTAGTTTGCTGCAATTCTACACATTTTGACATGGGGCATAGGAGACACTGTTGCAGTTTTAAAGCTAGTTTGCTGCAATTCTACACATTTTGCCATGGGGCATAGGAGACACCGTTGCAGTTTTAAAGCTAGTTTGCTGCAATTCTACACATTTTGCCATGGGGCATAGGATAACCTGTTGCAATTTTAAAGCTAGTTTTCTGAAATTCTACACATTTTGCCATGGGTGGAGAGAAATATTGGTAGTTTTTAAGATGAAATCTGAGTAAGAGTGACTAACAACATCGATGGGGGGCCCCCCGGTCGGAAAGTCCACCATGTTACTACAAGTTTAGATAGCTGGGTAGACTAACTTACCAATCTAAACCAACACGAGGACATGGGCTAATTGAGTGACTGCAGGCAGGTGACTGGCATGAAGAGGAAACAAACTGTTGGTGCACAACCACATTACACCTTGTGTATTCTAGGGCTGGGCGATATATCGGATTCATTCGATTAATTCCAATGTATGTTTTAGCACCATGCCTGTATCGCAAGAATCTGGGTTTTTTATTTTTTTGTTCATTTTTATGAGTGTTTAGGAGTGTCTTTTTGGTCTCGCCTCCTCCTGTGCTGTGTGACACCAAGCCCCTCCCTCCCCCTGTGCTGTGTGACACCAAGCCCCTCCCTCCCCCTGTGCTGTGTGACACCAAGCCCCTCCCTCCCCCTGTGCTGTGTGACACCAAGCCCCTCCCTCCCCTTGTGCTGTGTGACACCAAGCCCCTCCCTCCTCCTGTGCTGTGTGACACCAAGCCCATCCCTCCTCCTGTGCTGTGTGACACCAAGCCCCTCCCTCCTCCTGTGCTGTGTGACACCAAGCCCCTCCCTCCTCCTGTGCTGTGTGACACCAAGCCCCTCCCTCCTCCTGTGCTGTGTGACACCAAGCCCCTCCCTCCTCCTGTGCTGTGTGACACCAAGCCCCTCCCTCCTCCTGTGCTGTGTGAAACCAAGCCCCTCCCTCCCACCCCTCCCTCCCTGTGCTGTGTGACACCAAGCCCCTCCCTCCTCCCTCCTGCTATGCTGTGTGACACCAAGCCCCTCCCTCCTCCTGTGCTGTGTGACATCAAGCCCCTCCCTCCTCCTGTGCTGTGTGACACCAAGCCCCTCCCTCCTCCTGTGCTGTGTGACACCAAGCCCCTCCCTCCCTCCTGTGCTGTGTGACACCAAGCCCCTCCCTCCCCCTGTGCTGTGTGACACCAAGCCCCTCCCTCCCCTGTGCTGTGTGACACCAAGCCCCTCCCTCCCCCTGTGCTGTGTGACACCAAGCCCCTCCCTCCCCCTGTGCTGTGTGACACCAAGCCCCTCCCTCCCCCTGTGCTGTGTGACACCAAGCCCCTCCCTCCCCCCTGTGCTGTGTGACACCAAGCCCCTCCCTCCCCCTGTGCTGTGTGACACCAAGCCCCCCCTCCCCTCCTCCTGTGCTGTGTGACACCAAGCCCCTCCCTCCTCCTGTGCTGTGTGACACCAAGCCCCTCCCTCCTCCTGTGCTGTGTGACACCAAGCCCCTCCCTCCTCCTGTGCTGTGTGACACCAAGACCCTCCCTCCTCCTGTGCTGTGTGACACCAA
This sequence comes from Oncorhynchus gorbuscha, assembly GCF_021184085.1. Taxonomy (NCBI): domain Eukaryota; kingdom Metazoa; phylum Chordata; class Actinopteri; order Salmoniformes; family Salmonidae; genus Oncorhynchus; species Oncorhynchus gorbuscha. The sequence continues at coordinate 5,082,895 of NC_060185.1, read as the reverse complement.
GCCCCTCCCTCCTCCTGTGCTGTGTGAAACCAAGCCCCTCCCTCCCATCCCTCCTCCTGTGCTGTGTGACACCAAGCCCCTCCCTCCCCTCCCTCCTGCTGTGCTGTGTGACACCAAGCCCCTCCCTCCTCCTGTGCTGTGTGACATCAAGCCCCTCCCTCCTCCTGTGCTGTGTGACACCAAGCCCCTCCCTCCTCCTGTACTGTGTGACACCAAGCCCCTCCCTCCTCCTGTGCTGTGTGACACGAAGCCCCTCCCTCTTCCTGTGCTGTGTGACACGAAGCCCCTCCCTCCTCCTGTGCTGTGTGACACCAAGCCCCTCCCTCCTCTCCCTCCTGCCACTCACAATAAAGATAACAGATAACTTCTCTCTGACAACAAGGGGTTTAAACTCGCATATTTGCATTTGAGGTTTGGTCCAACAGAATCAGTCATATGGAGACTGAAACACATTAAGAGACATTGTTTGACTGTAATAGGAGGAGAATATAACCTTCTCCAACGATACCCTTTTTATGTCTCAACTCCCAAAATGTAGAACAGAGCAGACCTTAGCAAAACGAGAATATCAACGAACATGCTCTGGAGAAATGTACGGTCCGTTTCTGTCGCGCGTGGCATCACGGTACCATTTCACCCACCGATTTATGTGCTAAGCGGGTCTAGTCTGTGTTTAATCAATTTAGCGATGGGCATAAAAAAAAAATTTAAAGACGCATTTATATAAGGAGAAGACAACTCGTTTCTCATTCTGAGAAATAAGCATCTTATTAGGCCCCTGGATTTCAACATCTAAACAGCTACGAACAGGCTGTGTTGTTCGAACCGTTGGGAGACAGGACAGGACATGTGTACTCGTAACAGTTAAGACTGTTACCGACCTAGTTAGCATGCAAATAGATCCAAAACGGCTAGAACTCAAGTATAAAAGAGGAGCTGGCTAACTCACGAGCACGTGGGCTTGTGCCCGACAGGTTATTCACGAGACCTGTGTTAATGTTCTAGAACGCCTGATACCAGAAGTTGGACATTATTAGTAGTGGTGCATTATGGGTCTGGTTTACATGTTTTATTCATTGTCTTTTCTTACAGAGACTTTGAAAGCCAGATGAGTGATTATTTAAAAAATAAAATAAAAAAGCTGGTTATTATTTTAATAAAATAATTTAATTATTAGAGGCTCTACATTTACAAGCATTGAAATGCAGTGTATTGGCCTTTAATTGTACAACAATGATTATTTAGAAAAATGTTTAAAACATTATTATTATTATTTTAAAGGCTTCCCTACTCCAACTAACCTCCTGAATTCCCCCTCCTTTAACCAGTGTAGTAACAACGACTAAGGTTACATACACACAATAATGTGATTATTGTGGATAGTCAGATTAATGTAATAGTTCATTTTAAAACGTTTACACTCTTTGCAAGAATAACGATTAACCCTAATAATTCTGTTTTACGCGGACACATCTGAAATCAGGCTACTTGATGGGACTTGGATAAATGCAGAAAATTACCAAATCAAAATAAATGTTCTACCACAGCGACCATGTTATTTTTGGGAAGCATATTTTATTCTGAATTCAGACATATAAAGTTTGGATGTGAAAACTACTTTGAGACGCATTCAGTTGTTCCGAACTCACTTCCCTTAAAGCTGAAAAGGGAGGCTGGTGCACATGGGCTGATCAAATACACCGCCGAGACTCTGGTCAATTACACCGCCGAGACTCTGGTCAATTACACCGCCGAGACTCTGGTCAATTACACCGCCGAGACTCTGGTCAATTACACCGCCGAGACTCTGGTCAATTACACCGCCGAGACTCTGGTCAATTACACCGCCGAGACTCTGGTCAATTACACCGCCGAGACTCTGGTCAATTACACCGCCGAGACTCTGGTCAATTACACCGCCGAGACTCTGGTCAATTACACCGCCGAGACTCTGGTCAATTACACCGCCGAGACTCTGGTCAATTACACCGCCGAGACTCTGGTCAATTACACCGCCGAGACTCTGATCAATTACACCGCCGAGACTCTGGTCAATTACACCGCCGAGACTCTGATCAATTACACCGCCGAGACTCTGGTCAATTACACCGCCGAGACTCTGATCAATTACACCGCCGAGACTCTGATCAAATACACCTCTGTTAATCTGATTAAATACACCTCTGTTAATCTGATTAAATACACCTCTGTTAATCTGATTAAATACACCACTGTGACTCTGATTAAATACACCTCTGTTAATCTGATTAAATACACCTCTGTTAATCTGATTAAATACACCGCCGTTAATCTGATTAAGGGGTTCTCATGTCCTAATCATTTGAAAGATTTCTCAGAGAACTTGTTGTTTTAATCGCTGTGTGCTCACTTAGATTTTGACCGTACGCCGATTAAGATGAGCAGAGAATGGTGTCTACATGACTAATGCCATACTCAGGGGTAGGGAACTACTCCTATAGATTAAGATGAGCAGAGAATGGTGTTTACATGACTAATGCCATACTCAGGGGTAGGGAACTACTCCTATAGATTAAGATGAGCAGAGAATGGTGTTTACATGACTAATGCCATACTCAGGGGTAGGGAACTACTCCTATAGATTAAGATGAGCAGAGAATGGTGTTTACATGACTAATGCCATACTCAGGGGTAGGGAACTACTCCTATAGATTAAGATGAGCAGAGAATGGTGTTTACATGACTAATGCCATACTCAGGGGTAGGGAACTTCATATCCTATAGATTAAAGATGAGCAGAGAATGGTGTTTACATTCTTCCTCAGGACAAATTTATAATGCCATACTCAGATGGGTAGGGAACTACTCCTATTTTTAGATTAAGATGAGCAGAGAATGGTGTTTACATGACTAATGCCATATCTCAGGGTTCAGGTTAAGATGTTGGAACTACTTCTCTCCTAGGGTTAGATTAAGATGGCAGAGAATGGTTGTCTACCATGACTAATGCAATACTCAGGGTTCAGATAGGAACTAAGGTTATAGATTAAGATGAGCAGAGAATGGTTTGTTTACATGACTAATGCCATACTCAGCCATTTTCTGCTCATAACCAGTTTCATATCCAAGTTACTACTGTCCATGTAAAGGTTACTCAATCTCCCTCAGGGTTAATAACATTGTGTCGTCATCAGCACAGCATTCTTCCTCAGGACAAATTTATGAAGAAGTACAAGTTACTACTTCCTGATCAAAATCGAATCAGATGTTAAATTGGTCAGATCCCAAGTTTAGCAGATGCTATTTCTCCCTCAGGGTGATCCCACTAGTTAAATGCAAAATTTATTTTTAGGTTCCCCTTTCTGCAAAATCTGTGTCACCATCGACCCAAGAAGGCATCTTTCTTAACTAATCCCACCAGTCAGGGTTCAGATCCCACCAGTTATATACACAGTTAAAGCCTAACACCATTCAGATCCCTCCATTGACCAAGGTTACTCACTTCTCTCCCTCAGGGTTCAGATCCCACCAGTTAAGACATTAGTTTCCAAGGTTACTCACTTCTCTCCCTCAGGGTTCAGATCCCACCAGTTAAGAGGTTGGTTTCCAAGGTTACTCATTTCTCTCCCTCAGGGTTCAGATCCCACCAGTTAAGAGGTTGGATTCCAAGGTTACTCATTTCTCCCTCAGGGTTCAGATCCCACCAGTTAAGAGGTTGGTTTCCAAGGTTCCAAGGTTGACTCATTTCTCTCCCTCAGGGTTCAGATCCCACCAGTTAAGACATTGGTTTCCAAGGTTACTCACTTCTCTCCCTGCAGCTTGTTGGTCTTCACTATCAGGTCCTGGGTCTGATCCTTGGGTTGCCTGTTGAAACACACAGGGAGACCCATTAACAATTAAAGTTTCTTCACAGTCACTGGGTCTGATCCTTGGCTGCCTGTTGAAACACAAAGAAATTAACGAAATACAACAGTAGTTCTTTAGGCTGAAAAAAGAATGCATGTGTCACGGGCCCGGGTTAAAAGTAGTTCACTATATTTTTGGAGAAGTGGCTTCTTCCTTGCTGAGCGGCCTTTCAGCTTATGTCAATATAGGACTCGTTTTACTGTGGTTATAGATACTTTCGTACCGGTTTCCTCCAGCATCTTCACAAGGTCCTTTGCTGTAGTTCTGGGATTGATTTGCACCAAAGTACGTTCATCTCTAGGAGACAGAACGGGTCTCCTTCCTGAGCGGTATGACGGCTGCGTGGTCTCATGGTGTTTATACTTGTGTACTATTGTTCCTACAGATAAACGTGGTACCTTCAGGCGTTTGGAAATTGCTCCTTAGGATGAACCAGACTTATGGAGGTCTACAACTTTTTTTCTGAGGTCTTGACTGATTTATTTTGATTTTCCCACGATGTCAAGCAAAGAGGCACTGAGTTTGAAGGAAGGCCTTGAAATACATCCACAAGTACACCTCCAATTGACTCAAATGATGTCAATTAGCCTATCAGAAGCTTCTAAAGCCATTACATCATTATCTGGAATTATCCAAGCTGTTTAAAGGCAGTCAACTTAGTGTATGTAAACTTCTGACCCCCTGGAATTGTGATACAGTGAATTATATGACTTGTGTCTTGAAATAATCTGTCTATAGTTTGTAAACAATTGTTGGAGAAATGACTTGTGTAAACTAGTTTTTGTACAAAGTAGATGTCCTAACCTAAGTGTATGTAAACTTGACTCCTAACCAAAACTATAGTTTGTTAACAAGAAATTTGTAGTTCTAATGAGTGGTTGAAAAATGAGTTTTAATGACTCCAACCTAAGTGTATGTAAACTAGTTTTAATGACTCCAACCTAAATGTATGTAAACTAGTTCTAATGACTCCAACCTAAGTGTATATAAACTAGTTTTAATGACTCCAACCTAAGTGTATATAAACTAGTTTTAATGACTCCAACCTAAGTGTATGTAAACTAGTTTTAATGACTCCAACCTAAGTGTATGTAAACTAGTTTTAATGACTCTGGTCAACCTACAACAGGTGATTTGTAGTGTAAACTTCCGACAGGTGATTTTCAACTGTCATCCTTCAATCTGCTGTCATCTCTTTACAACAGGTGATTTACAGTAGCTAGATACTGCTGGTCATCTCTTCACAACAGGTGATTTACAGTAGCTAGATACCTTTAATCTGCTGGTCATCTCTTCACAACAGGTGATTTACAGTAACTAGATACTGCTGGTCATCTCTTCACAACAGGTGATTTACAGTAGCTAGATACTGCTGGTCATCTCTTCACAACAGGTGATTTACAGTAGCTAGATACCTTCAATCTGCTGGTCATCTCTTAACAACAGGTGATTTACAGTAGCTAGATACTGCTGGTCATCTCTTCACAACAGGTGATTTACAGTAGCTAGATACCTTCAATCTGCTGGTCATCTCTTCACAACAGGTGCTCATGGCCTGGACGTCCTCGTGCACACTCTCAAGCTCCTAGGAGGAAGCAAAAACTTGTCAAATACAAAACATGTCAAAGCCATTCAATCAGTCTGCAAAGGTTATCAGGGCTTCTTGAATTTAACAAGCAAGTAGCCTAATAACTATTTGTATTACACTGTACCAGTGTTGTAGTACTCCAGTCCAGGACTCTCTGACTCAAGTCTGATTTTCACAACTTGTGACTCGACCATTGGTGATTCGGACTAGTGACTTGTATTTGCACTTCAACTGGTTATAAAAGGGGTATTTATGAGTGTGCAGGCTCTATTATCACCCTGCAGCCTGCTAAAGGACGGAACTGGATAGGCTACCATGATAAGCAGAATATTAGCAGCGAGGGTTCTGTTCTCTAGCAGTGGGAAGGCCGCACCACACCCCGGCACACTCAGCATACATAAACTGCCATGATCGTGGGCCAGCAGGCTCCGCCTCCAATCACAGGCTACACATTACGCAGAGTGATTCTCTTTTTGCTATTGAAAACAACACTAGTACTAAGTTTAATAGTAAACAACAGTCTAGCTCCCACAGCCAGTTCTGACAAGTCTCCCTTTAGTTCTCTCTCTGCAACAACAACAACAACAACAACAACAACAACAACAACACAAATGTATCAGTGCACAATTACAAAAAAAAACAGTAACAGAGCAAGATATACCATTCATTTATGTCGTAAATAAGTAGTGAAACACAGATATTGAGTAGAACATGTGAGGTGGTGATGAATAGTAAATTACTTGTTTACATTTTTAGAAGAGTTGGAGATATACTGTCATCTGATGGCTACTAGAAACATAAGCATAATAAGACCTACCATAAATTAACGGATTTGTGACTCGGACTCCACCATCAGGACTCGTGACTCAAGCACAGGGGACTTCGAACTCGACTAGAGGTTTAGTGACTCTACTACAACACTGCATTGTACTAGCTAGCTAGCGTGAACTGAAATGCAATGGATTTAACCCTTTTAAAAAACGCCTCCGAAAATTACACTTCCAGGTTTTCTTGAAAATGGCGGCTGACACAATTTACGCCAACATCTCAGTTTGGTCACTAACTTTATTTTGAATTTCAAAAGGACCAACCCGATCTAATATCGACTAAATCACGTAATATGAAGAGATGAATAAAGTCCGATTTTGCTTATTAAGCCACGCACATATTACTATCTGATTTCACATGAAGTACAACCAAGTGCTTTAAAGGCATATTGCATTCAGTCCCCCCTGTAGTCTAAAGTCTAGTTCGACTTTAACTAGCTATACATACCTCTTTGACATCTTTAAATATCCTGGCAAACTCTTCGTTGATGTTCAGGCTCCGTCTCTCGATGTCTCCCCGCAGGTTCCTGCGGGTCCGAAGACTGTTCTCTGTGAGGAACACCGACAGAGCCTTCAGAGCCTCCAACATCTCCTACAATACAAGAGGGATGGTTATCATTGCGACGTTGGCCAACACTGGATCGACTAAAGTTGGCAAATAAAGTACACGACCGTTTCTACGACTAAATGTGGTTGCGCTCGCCAAAGTTTGTAGTCCTTAAAAAAACTTAAATGAGTTAGCCGTGGCTCGTTGATTAAAGCCTATGGAGAAATTAATAGTTTTATCTGGAGTTTTTTTGGGGTAAACGCTGTAAATAAGGTCTATGCGATAATAAGTCATAACATTTATGAATTACAAAGCTTTAAAATGTTCTTGTTTTGACTACATAAATACTTCAAAATTCACGTCAGTCGACGAACAAGTCGTATACGAGTGAGCCTCCGTCGGTGCTTATACAAAAACGTAAATACTAATGCTCTCTACGGAACAATTAGGAATTAAATATCAAATGAAATACAGAAATCAATTAGCTACTAAGGTTAGCTTGCTCGATAGAAGAAGTGCTACATTCCTCCGAGCTGGCGGTGAGACTTGACCAGTTATTTTCATCGACATGGTCTTACCTTGTCATTATCGAGCCTGGTCTCAAGAATTTTATTGAGTTTCCTAGACAGTGGGTTATTCTGCTGACAAGGCACATTGCCACTGTTTTGAATTAAAGCGGTTTCTGTTGACATTTCGACTTTATTCTCTGACATTGTAAACAATATTTTTCCACGTCAAACCAGGAAGATGTTTGGTGCGTCGGAAATAAATGTCCGGGTAGATACATGGAACACAAAGGCAAAAAGAGTCCTGCTTTCCTTATAATTACCAGTAGTATATTTTATTATTCGATTACAGAGTAACAATTTATGTTGTGTGCATGAACCCCTTACAAATGATATAATTCATATTGGTTATATAGTATGGCGGTCATAAAGAGCATCAAGGTAAACAAAGAAAACACATGGGAGTACTTTTTTTTTAAATAGATCTTCCCAAGAAAGACCAACATAAATAATATTGTGAGGGTGTGAAAACCCACCACAATGACACGGAATAAATACATTGGATAGCTACACAGTCACAGCTTTTATTGCATTACATTGTAGAGGAATTGAATTGTGTCCTGCTCCGTGTTCACTCTCGACCTCTCATAGGGAAACAGAGTTATGACTTTCAATGGTCTCTCTCTCTCTCTCTCTCTCTCTCTCTCTCTCTCTCTCTCTCTCTCTCTCTCTCTCTCTCTGTCTGTCTCTCTCTCTCTTTCTCTCTCTCTCTCTTTCTCTCTCTCTCTCTGTCTCTCTCTCTCTCTCTCTCTCTCTCTCTCTCTCTGTCTCTCTCTCTCTCTCTCTCTCTCTCTCTGTCTCTCTCTCTCTCTCTCTCTCTCTCTCTCTCTCTCTCTCTGTCTGTCTCTCTCTCTCTCTTTCTCTCTCTGTCACTCTGTCTCTCTCTCTCTCTCTCTCTCTCTCTCTCTCTCTCTCTCTCTCCTCTCTCTCTCTGTCTCTCTCTGTCTCTCTCTCTCTCTCTCTCTCTCTCTCTCTCTCTCTCTCTCTCT
>NC_060185.1:5056993-5069493 GCF_021184085.1 Oncorhynchus gorbuscha | reverse complement strand
CCAACTACTACATTGCTCATCAACGCTGAAAGTTACAGCTTTTTTTTTTTACCGATAACATTACCTATTTTGGGGATAATTATTTAGGGATTTTTTTTTGTTTTGTCGATCTGTGAAGTTAGTTTCAGTTTTCGGTTTTCTCCGCGATTGGGATATTAAGACCAGAAGACTAATCTAACAACCAAGTCGTTCATCATGTAGGCTAAGTTGTCTTTTTCTGTGTTACTTTGTCGTGTATTTGGAAACATTCTTAGATTTGTATATTGTTTATTCTGTACCCGAGTAGAGTTCAGCTTTGTCACACAGGCTTGTCCCCGTCCCCCTCTTCACGTCCTACACGGGCTTCTCTGTGCATTCCACCATACGGACTCCGGAGTAGTTGACCATACTTGATAAATAGCGTATCAAAGTCATTTTAATAATCTACTAGTCTAGTGCAAATAACATTCGTGTGCGTAAAAATCTAAGGAACTGTTATCGCCCATTCGTGATTATTACGGGTTCTTCACCAGAGCATCATCATCTAGCCAGTATTGCAAACCAATAGGCTGGCTACGTTACACCGGAGACTGTAAAAACTAAATTAATTGGAGATCGTAAACCAAGATTAATAGGCATTTGTGAATGAATTATATGGGAGGAATAGAAGAAGAAGAAAAGGATGAATCCCCTTTGTGTTCCATTCTCAACTGTCTTTGATGCGCTCAGTCTTGCGTGCTCTTTCTCTCTGCTTGGTAGAATTCTGCCCATGCAGCAGCTGAAGTTGTGTGAGAATTGATTTGAATAAAGTGAGATGCATTGCATATTTTATTTTGTAAATAGCATATATGATTTTTCCTCTTTTTCATATTTATTTGGAACAGTGTTTGCTCTTGTGAATGATGCCGCGTTCACTTGCTAGTCAGAGCTAGAAAACTCGGAAATTTCCGACTTGCTAACTCAAATCAAATGTTATTTTTCACATGCTTCGTAAACAACATGTGTAGACTAACAGTGAAATGCTTACCTATAGGCCCTTCCCAACAATGCAGAGATGGAAAAAAAAGAAATAATAGAAAAATAACAGCACAAGGAACACATACACAATGAATAACGACTACTTCGCTATATACATGGGGTACCAGTACTGAGTCGATGTGCAGGGGTACGAGGTAATAACTTGGCTATATACATGGGGTACCAGTACTGAGTAGATGTGCAGGGGTACGAGGTAATAACTTGGCTATATACATGGGGTACCAGTACTGAGTCGATGTGCAGGGGTACGAGGTAATAACTTGGCTATATACATGGGGTACCAGTACTGAGTCGATGTGCAGGGGTACGAGGTAATAACTTGGCTATATACATGGGGTACCAGTACTGAGTCAATGTGCAGGGGTACAAGGTAATAACTTGGCTATATACATGGGGTACCAGTACTGAGTCGATGTGCAGGGGTACGAGGTAATAACTTGGCTATATATATGGGGTACCAGTACTGAGTAGATGTGCAGGGGTACGAGGTAATAACTTGGCTATATACACGGGGTACCAGTACTGAGTAGATGTGCAGGGGTATGAGGTAATAACTTGGCTATATACAGGGGGTACCAGTACTGAGTCGATGTGCAGGGGTACGAGGTAATAACTTGGCTATATACAAGGGGTACCAGTACTGAGTATATGTGCAGGGGTACGAGGTAATAACTTGGCTATATACACAGGGTACCAGTACTGAGTCAATGTGCAGGGGTACGAGGTAATAACTTGGCTATATACACAGGGTACCAGTACTGAGTCAATGTGCAGGGGTACGAGGTAATAACTTGGCTATATACATGGGGTACCAGTACTGAGTCGATGTGCAGGGGTACGAGGTAATAACTTGGCTATATACATGGGGTACCAGTACTGAGTAGATGTGCAGGGGTACGAGGTAATAACTTGGCTATATACATGGGGTACCAGTACTGAGTCGATGTGCAGGGGTACGAGGTAATAACTTGGCTATATACATGGGGTACCAGTACTGAGTCGATGTGCAGGGGTACGAGGTAATAACTTGGCTATATACATGGGGTACCAGTACTGAGTCAATGTGCAGGGGTACGAGGTAATAACTTGGCTATATACATGGGGTACCAGTACTGAGTCGATGTGCAGGGGTACGAGGTAATAACTTGGCTATATATATGGGGTACCAGTACTGAGTAGATGTGCAGGGGTACGAGGTAATAACTTGGCTATATACACGGGGTACCAGTACTGAGTAGATGTGCAGGGGTATGAGGTAATAACTTGGCTATATACAGGGGTACCAGTACTGAGTCGATGTGCAGGGGTACGAGGTAATAACTTGGCTATATACAAGGGGTACCAGTACTGAGTATATGTGCAGGGGTACGAGGTAATAACTTGGCTATATACACAGGGTACCAGTACTGAGTCAATGTGCAGGGGTACGAGGTAATAACTTGGCTATATACACAGGGTACCAGTACTGAGTCAATGTGCAGGGGTACGAGGTAATAACTTGGCTATATACATGGGGTACCAGTACTGAGTCAATGTGCAGGGGTACGAGGTAATAACTTGGCTATATACATGGGGTACCAGTACTGAGTCAATGTGCAGGGGTACGAGGTAATAACTTGGCTATATACATGGGGTACCAGTACACGAGGTAATAACTTGGCTATATACATGGGGTACCAGTACTGAGTCAATGTGCAGGGGTACGAGGTAATAACTTGGCTATATACATGGGGTACCAGTACTGAGTAGATGTGCAGGGGTACGAGGTAATAACTTGGCTATATACATGGGGTACCAGTACTGAGTAGATGTGCAGGGGTACGAGGTAATAACTTGGCTATATACATGGGGTACCAGTACTGAGTAGATGTGCAGGGATACGAGGTAATAACTTGGCTATATACATGGGGTACCAGTACTGAGTAGATGTGCAGGGGTACGAGGTAATAACTTGGCTATATACATGGGGTACCAGTACTGATTCGATGTGCAGGGGTACGAGGTAATAACATGGCTATATACACAGGGTACCAGTACTGAGTAGATGTGCAGGGGTACGAGGTAATAACTTGGCTATATACATGGGGTACCAGTACTGAGTAGATGTGCAGGGGTACGAGGTAATAACTTGGCTATATACATAGGGTACCAGTACTGAGTAGATGTGCAGGGGTACGAGGTAATAACTTGGCTATATATATGGGGTACCAGTACTGAGTAGATGTGCAGGGGTACGAGGTAATAACATGGCTATATACACAGGGTACCAGTACTGAGTAGATGTGCAGGGGTACGAGGTAATAACTTGGCTATATACATGGGGTACCAGTACTGAGTAGATGTGCAGGGGTACGAGGTAATAACTTGGCTATATACATGGGGTACCAGTACTGAGTAGATGTGCAGGGGTACGAGGTAATAACTTGGCTATATACATGGGGTACCAGTACTGAGTAGATGTGCAGGGGTACGAGGTAATAAGTTGGCTATATACATGGGGTACCAGTACTGAGTAGATGTGCAGGGGTACGAGGTAATAACTTGGCTATATACATGGGGTACCAGTACTTAGTCGATGTGCAGGGGTACGAGGTAATAACTTGGCTATATACATGGGGTACCAGTACTGAGTCGATGTGCAGGGGTACGAGGTAATAACTTGGCTATATACATGGGGTACCAGTACCGAGTCGATGTGCAGGGGTACGAGGTAATTAAGGTAGATATGTACATATAGGTAGGGATAAAGGGACTAGGCAACAGGATAGATAATAAACAGTAACAGCAGTCAAAAGAGTTTTCGTGCAAAACGGGTCAATGTAGATAGTCCGGGTAGCTATTGGTTAGCTATTTATCAGTCTTTTAACTTGGGGGTTAGAAGCTCTTCAGCGTCCTGTTGGTTCCAGACTTGGTGCATCGGTACTGTTTGCCGCGTGGTAGCAGAGAGAACAGTCTATGACTTGGGTGGGTGGAGTCATTGACAATTTTTTTTAGGGACTTCCTCTGACACCGCCTGGTATAGAGGTCCTGGATAGGGAAGTGTCTAGTAGTCAGCCTAAACTAATATTGTTACAGATATGGCTACAAAAATAATGTATTTTTAGTAATTATCCGTGATATTATTTTTAAAAATAAAAAAGAATGGTGACACTGAGGAACTTGAAGCTCTCAACCCGCTACACTACAGCCCCTGTTTCCTGTTGTCCACCATCAGCTTCTTTTCTTGTTGACGTTGAGGGAGAGGTTGTTGTCCTGGCAACACCACACTGCCAGGTCACTGCCCTCCTCCTTATAGGCTTTCTCATCGTTGTCGGTGATCAGGCCAATCACCGTTGTGTTGTCAGCAAACTTAATGATGGTGTTGGAGTCGTGCACTGACACAGTCGTTGGTGAACAGGGAGTACAGGAGGGGACTAAGCACGCACCCCTGAGGGGCCCACCGTGTTTCCAGTTTTATTCGTCGTATCTACGGGATACGCATGGTATACATTGTACAACAGAATGCTTGTTTGCAGGTTCTTTCTCGAAAATGCAACAACAATAAATCATCATAAAACTAAGTATATGAACATAAAGTAAATGTCTCAGTAGAATAGAATAAACATTTTTTAGCATGAGTTTAATACAGGAAGGCATAATTTATAGTCCCAATATTTACACGTGTATCAGGGAAGTGGAGAGATGAGGGGCAAGTGTATGAATTGAGCAGTATAATAACAGTCTGGTAGCAGCGTGTAACTTGTACACTGGGAGTTGGGAATCATGTACAGGGAGTGACTTTTATAATAAATAACACATGGAACAAAACAAGAAACACAGACAATAACGCCTGAGGAATGAACCAAAGGGAGTGACAGATATAGGGAGGAGGCAGGAACGAACCAAGGGAGTGACAGATATAGGGAGGAGGCAGGAATGAACCAAAGGGAGTGACAGATATAGGGAAGGTAATCAGACAGGAAGAAACAAAGGGAGTGACAGATATAGGGAGGAGGCAGGAACGAACCAAAGGGAGTGACAGATATAGGGAGGAGGCAGGAAGAACCAAAGGGAGTGACAGATATAGGGAGGAGGCAGGAAGAACCAAAGGGAGTGACAGATATAGGGAGGAGGCAGGAAGAACCAAAGGGAGTGACAGATATAGGGAGGAGGCAGGAATGAACCAGGTGAGTGACAGATGAGTCTGGGAGGTGCAGGAAGAACAAAGGGAGTGACAGATATAGGGAGGAGGCAGGAAGAACCAAAGGGAGTGACAGATATAGGGAGGAGGCAGGAAGAACCAAAGGGAGTGACAGATATAGAGAAGGTAATCAGGCAGGTGATGGAGTCCAGGTGAGTCTGATGAGGTGCTGGTGACAGATGTGCGTAATAATGAGCGGCCTGGTGACCTCGAGCGCCGGGGAGGGATTATACGTGATACAGCAGTTGTGTGTGTGTGTGTGTGTGTGTGTGTGTGTGTGTGTGTGTGTGTGTGTGTGTGTGTGTGTGTGTGTGTGTGTGTGTGTGTGTGTGTGTGTGTGTGTGTGTGTGTGTGCATGTGTACTAAGGTGCAGAGAATCAGAGCAGGTGGTACGTCCGGTTCAAGTGTTCAGCAGTCTGATGACTTGTAGATAGAAACTGTCTTTGAACCTGTTGGTATCAGACCTCATGCTCCGATACCGTCTGCCCGACTGTAAGAAAGAGAATAGCTCATGGAATGGGGTCCTCGATGATGCTGCATACCATCCTCAGGCACTGGGCGGGTCAGAGCACGGTCCCAGTGATGTACTAGGCTGTTTTTACCACCTGTTGGAGGGCCTTGCATTTGTGGATGGAGCAATTCCTGTACCAGGTCGTGATGCAACGGGTCAGGAGGCTCTCGATGTCGCAGTGGTGGTATTTGGAGAGAACCCCGGGGCGGCATGGCGGACCCAGGGTGGCATGCCTTAGGAAGTAGAGACGCTGTTGCGCCCTTTCGACAAGAGTGGTTGTGTTGTTAGTCCATGTGGACGCCAAGGAACTTAACTTGTGACTCGCTCTACTGTAGTCCCGTTGATGTGGATTAGGGGCATCCTCTGCTTCCTGAGGTCAACAATCAACTCCTTTATTTTGCTGACGTTGAGAGGAGAGGTAGTTGTCATGACACCACAATGCCAGTTTACTTACCTCCTCCCTATTGGCTGACTCGTCGTTGTTCGTTATTAGGCCTATAACCTTGGTGTCGTCATCAAACTTGATGATGGAGGTGATGTCATGCAAATCTACGCAGTCGTGGGTGAACAGGGAGTACAGCAGAGGACTGAGGACATACCCCTGGGGGGCACCTGTGTTAAGGGTCAATGTGAGGTGTTGTTGCCAATCCTCACAGCCTGTGGTCTACCCATCAGGAAGTCCAGTATCCAGTTGCAGAGGGTGGTGTCCAGACCCAGGGCTCTGAGCTTGCTGTCGAACTTGGACGGAACAATAGTGTTGAAGGCTGAATTGTAGTCAATGAACAACATTCTCACATAGGTGCCCCTCTTGTCCAGATGTGTTACGGCCGTGTGACCAGCGATGGAAATGGGATCTTCTGTGGATCTGTTGGAGCGGTAGGCTTATTGGAGTGGGTCCAGGGTGTCTGGCATGCTGGCCTTAGGCCATGACCAGCCTCTGTAAGCACTGCAGGATGACCGAGGTTAACGCGACGGAGCGATTGTCATATGGGCATGTCACCATGTTTTTGTTGGGGCACTGGGACAATGGTGGTCTCCTTAAAGCAGGTGGGGACTACAGCGTGGAACAGGGACAGATCGAAGATGTTCAGCACACACTCTAAAGATGCGGCCAAGGATGCTATCTGGGCCGACGGCTTTGTGAGTATTCACTCTATTTGAGAGTTTTCCTTTCGTCAGCCTCGGAGACTGAAAGCACCTGGTCGTCCGGAACAGCGAGAGTCTTCCTGAATGGTTCTGTATTGTCTGCCTTCGAAGCGAGCATAGAATGTGTTAAGCTCATCTGGGGAGGGAGGTTTCGGTGGGCACCGCCACAGCTGGATTTGCCTTTGTAGTCTTGTGATAGTCTGTAGTCCTTGCAACGCAAGTCTTTGAGTTGTCGAACATCAATTCAAGTTTGAGTCTGTATTGTCTTTTTGAATTTGCAGAGCTTGCCTTGTACGAGTCATCTGGGTTCATTCTGCCGACATTGTTACTGCTGCAGTACGGACTCTCAGCATGGTACGGCTATGGTTGGTGGTATGTCTGGATTATTATTGTGGGTACATCATCAACACATTTCCTATTGAAGCCTGTAACTGACTATGTATATTCCACAATGTTGATGGATGAGTCCTGGGTGGATGAGTTTGAACGTATTCCACTCAGTATTCTCAAAACAGTCCTGCAGCATTGAGTCTGCCTCCTCTGTCCAGCGCCTCCCTATTCCTGGTGTTGGTGCCTTCCTCTTGAGTTGCTGCTTGTAGGCGGGGATTAAGAACAGAGAGACATGATCTGATTGGCAGATGCAGGGGCACGTCACAGATATTTGTGTATACATTGTCAAGCTCTCTGAATCCTACATGTTGGTGATATTTTGTGAAAAATTGTTTTAGACAGGCTTGGTTAAAGTCACCGCAACAATAAAGACTGCTTTGCTTGTGGCGGCATGCACACAGCTGTGATAATAACACAAGTGCCTCGGCATATAGTGGGGTCTGCATTTTAGCGTCAAAACTCCAGGTCGGGTGAACAGGAGCTCGCAATGTTTTCAAATTTGGTACACCAGGAATTGTTCCCCCAGACACTTACCAGAAGCTGCCGTGCAATCCATTTGGAATATTGAGAAGCCTTCAGGTTGAATAGCAGAGTCGACCTTCTGGTTGAATAGCAGAGATGACTTTCTGGTTGAATAGCAGACATGACCTTCTGGTTGAATAGCAGACATGACCTTCTGGTTGAATAGCAGACATGACCTTCTGGTTGAATAGCAGAGTCGACCTTCTGGTTGAGCGTATGGTCCGTAAAGCCACGTCTCAGTAAAAACAAAGTCACAACATTCCCTGATGGCCTTCTGCGATTGAAGCCTTGCTCTGAGTTCACATTGGTTAATGTCTCATCAATGGAAAATACACTATCAGGTTACTAGGAAGAGGAGGTCTTTTCAGCTTGGAGTCCCCCTTTGATTCCTCATCTTCGTCGCCGGCGCTGCCTTAGGTCATCTCGACCAGGAGCAACAGGAAATGACCGCTATGCATGAAACAAAGGAGTGAATGTTCCAATATTCTAGCTCTGGGGTGTAGCTTCCGATTCATGTTCCAGAAGTGTTTGTCGGTCGTAGGAAATTTTTGCACGAACATTCTGAGCAAACAAAGTAAAAATGTACAAAAAATAGCCTTAAAAAAGCAAGTTGAGCAGGAACCGGCAAGACGCTCGCTCGCCCTCAGCTCTGCCATCTTATCCATGCTGAGTGTCAGCGTGGCGGATGTGCTGTTGCCAACCCTCACCGCCTTGGGGCGGCCTGTCAGCAAGTCCCAGGTTCCCGTGCTCAGTGATGAGCTTGGTGGGCACTATGGTGTTGAACGCTGAGCTTTAATAAATGAACAGCATTCTCACATAGGTGTTCCTTTTGTCCAAGTGGGGGAGGGCATTGTGGAGAGAAGTACAGATTGCTCAATCTGTGGATCTGTTGAGGCGGTATGCGAATTAGAGTGGGTCCTGGGTGTCTGGGATGATGGTGTTGATGTGAGCCATGACCAGCCTTTCAAAGCACTTCATGGCTACAGATGTAAGACAGGTTACTTTGGCGTTCTTGGCACAGGGACTATGGTGGTCTGCTTGAAATGGGGCTATTACAGACTGGGTCAGGGAGAGGTTGAAAATGTAATTGAAGACAGTGCCAGCTGGTCAGCGCATTGCGGAGTATACGTCCTGGTAATTCATCTGGCCCCATGGCCTTGTGAATGTTAACTTGTTTAGAGATCTTACTCACATCGGCTACGTAGAGTTTGATCACACAGTCGTCCAGAACAGCTGGTGCTCTCATGCATGGTTCAGTGTTGCTTGCCTCGAAGCGAGCAGGTGGAATTTAGCTCGCCTGGTAGATTCGCATCACTGGACAGCTCGCGGCTGGGTTTCCCTTTGTAATTCTTGATGGTTTTCAAGCCCTGCCACATCTGACGAGCGTCAGGGCCATCGTAGTAGAATTCAATCTGAATCCTGTATTGATGTTTTGACTATTTGATGGCTCATCAGAGGTCGTAGCGGGATTTCTTATAAACGTCCAGATTAGTGTCCCGCTCCTTGAAACTGGCTGTAGTTATACACGTGCCGTGTTCAACCAGTAAGCAAGTTGTACATTTCAGAGTTTCCAAGTTCCGACTAGCACGTGAACTTGGCATGAATGCATGATGCTGTTCTAGCCTGCACTGTTAAAATTAAGGAGATAAAACTTTAGCTTTGCTGCAGTTTTGAAACATGGTTTTAAGGAGTTATGAGCAATGTTCACTCAAAAAATATATATATGCCACTCAACAATTTTCAGGTCTGCTGAGCGCAAACTCGAACGTTATGATAATTCTGTGCATCTTCCAACGTGCGGTTACTGAGATTGTACTCGCTTTACGTTACAGTGTCAGACTTGATCTGAATTGTTTATGGATCTCACCAAACAGAAATATATACAATTTTGCAAGGTTAAATATATACATTTGGTCACTAACTCAGGAGCGATAGGGAAACGCATTCTACATCCTTGGCTTCCAACAGCTCCCCCCTGGATTTCAGAATCTATTATTGGGCCACTAACCTTAGGATCATTCAATACTGGTTGCAAAGCAGAGACATATTCCCATCCCCAATTTGGCTAGAGATGGAGGCTGCCTCATCTATATCGGCATCATTGTCTTCCCTCGCTCACTCCCCGTTTACAGGCCCTTACTCCTCCTTCACCAAAAATAAATGTGTCAAAACAACATTGAAGATGTGGAATCAATTTCGGTGCCACTTTGGGTTTCAAACATCCTCTTCTTTGGGATCCGGTGGCCTCAAACCCAGCTTTTCCCTCCATCTATGGTTCAATCAATCAAATGTATTTATAAAGCCCTTTTTACATCAGCCGATGTCACAAAGTGCTGTACAGAAACCCAGCCTAAAACCCCAAACAGCAAGCAATGCAGATGTAGAAGCACGGTGGCTGAGGTGAATTTATTGTCTCTACCTCGTGTTGATATTAAAAGTTCAAACCACTTTAAACGTGCTGATGGCTGTTGATGGTGCTTTCTCAACATGGTCTAGTCTCGCTATTAAAAGATTCAGAGATCTGTATATTAACAATACAATTATCATTTTACTTTACTTATTTTACTAAAAAAAAAAAAACCTAAAAATAATGATGTCCAAATTTAGCTGAGAGTAGGAAGTGGGATAAGAAATGTGTCGAACCGTGTTTCATCAGGAAGGGTGAAGAATCCTGGATCTATGCTGCGGATGTAACTCCGGAGTTACATCCGCAGCATAGATCCAGGATTCTTCACCCTTCCTGATGAAACACGGTTCGACACATTTCTTATCCCACTTCCTACTCTGAAAGGCACCTTGTCAATAATCTATAGTCAAATTTGCTCACTACAAGTCATCTCATTAAACAATATTAAATCCTCATGGGAGGAGGATCTGGGTGAGGAAATATCTGATGAACTATGGGAAGGGGCCACTCAAGAGGGTACATAGATCTTCTATCTGCGCTTGACACGGCCTCATTCAATGCAAACTCATTCATCGGGTCCACTGGACCAAAGCAAGATTATCCAAAATTTACAAGGATGTGAACCCTACATTTTAACATGGAAATAGCTGTTCTATCATTCAGACTACAGTAGCAGCCAAAAGTATGGTGTTCAATGTAGACCCTACATTCCATGAGACTTTTGAAGAAGAAAAAAACATAATGCAGGCCTTGACCTTTAACCTGTTTATCCACTTGTCCTTCAGACAAGGTGGTGACTGAACATGGTGTTGTGTTGTTTAATGCAAGAAACCACTTTACAAAAATTAAATGCATTATTATTCCCATACCATTATTACAGATAATCCTTTCTCAAAATACAACACTGCCTCTTTTAATAATAAAAAAATGCTCTTTACCTGACTCACTTTTCAAAGATGTCTTGTGCTTGTAAGAAGCAATCACTCACCAACTGCTGACCACAAATGGTTTATAACTGGGCTAATAACTCACTCACTAGCAAAGGATATGAACAAATGTGGACACGCGACTACATGGAACTCTCAGTTTGATCTCAAAACAAGCTCATCTACTCACGACCGCTCATGCTGTGAACACAGTCCAGTTCGCAGTGAATGGCACACATCCATATATGGCAATGGTCTATTTGCATATAGTCCTATTGCATCTCTGATTGGTTATGCCGCACTGGTCTGTGTAGAGTATGGGCTGAGTCGTGTTTGTCAATGCAATAGAATCCTACTCTGATGCGTTGTGCCTACAACAAAACAAAACTCTTGCATAGTTTGTTTTGCATACTAAGTCTTGCAAAGTTTGTTTTGTTTCGGTATGTTGCATTGAAAGTGGCTAATATTTGCGTTGATTCATTCACAATTCCCACAGTGAAGGGACATGTTGATAGTGTTAACTAAAGGGGGGAAAACTCTAGAAAGTTGGGTTAAGTTCAATCCCGTGCTTCTCTATGTGGGCTCATATTTCTTCTGCACAGCAGTCCCAGGGGAGCTGCGCGCCCATGCGTAGCTTACAGGGAATATTGGTTATGAGACAGATTTGAGAAAAGGTCATCCTAAGGAGTTCTGGAATATAACATGGTGTGTTGTAACACCACTTAATCAAGAGTTGTGCAGAAGACTGAGAGCAATAACCAGGAAAAAAAGGTTGAAAACACTATTTTGGTGTTTCCAAAATAGAAGAAGAATTAGATACTCTTCTTCTAAACACTGTTAAATTGAAGTCCCTCTTTTTTTATGTTCCCTGCTCTAATATGGTGTTCTGATAAACTCCTCATTGGACAAATCCAAACGGTCTAATCTACAGATCTATGCTTTTTTTTAAAGGATACAGAAAAAAAGATTGTTTTTGTGAAAATACAAATTACTAAGTTTGTCCCTGGATAGTAATTAATCAATACAACAACTTGTTTTTCGTTTAGTTTTTTGAAGCTTCAAATGCTTTATCTTCAAATGATCGAATGACAACAAAGCATTAACAGGCCATTCACATATTAAATTGATAAACTAAGACAGTTCAAAGATCTGTAAGGTATTTATCATATTCACATTCTTGAAAGGCAAGGAACATATTGCATTATATTTAAAATTCATGGGGGGGGGGGTACAGGCAATGACTGCTAATGTTAGCAGTAGCACTAATGTTAGCAGTAGCACTAATGTTAGCAGTAGCACTACTGTTAGCAGTAGCACTAATGTTAGCAGTAGCACTAATGTTAGCAGTAGCACTAATGTTAGCAGTAGCACTAATGTTAGCAGTAGCACTAATGTTAGCAG
>NC_060185.1:5021993-5051993 GCF_021184085.1 Oncorhynchus gorbuscha | reverse complement strand
ACAAAATGCGACAAACACCAAATTGAGACTCTGCAAAAATATCCTCCGTGTACGACATTAAACACCAAATAATGCATGCAGAGCAGAATTAGGCCGATAGCCACTAATTATCAAAATCCAGAAAAGAGCCGTTAAATTCTACAACCACTTAAAAGGAAGCGATTCCCAAACCTTCCATAACAAAGCCATCACCTAAAGAGAAATGAACTTGGCTGGTCCTGGGGCTCTGTTCACAAACACAAACACACCATACAGAGCCCCAGGACAGCAACACAATTAGACCCAACCAAATAATGAGAAAACAAAAAGAGAATTACTTGACACATTGGAAAGAATAAACAAAAATCTAGGCCAAAGGCAAACTAATCCTAAACAGAGAGGACACAGTGGCAGAATACCTGACCACTGTGACTGACCCAAACTGAAGGAAAGCTTTGACTATGTACAGACTCAGTGAGAATAGCCTTGTAATTGAGAAAGGCTGCCGTAGGCAGACATGGCTCTCAAGAGAAGACAGGCTATGTGCACACTGCCCACAAAATGAGGTGGAAACTGAGCAGCACTTCTTAAACCTCCTGCCCAATGTATGACCATATTAGAGACACATATTTCCCTCAGATTACACAGACCCACAAATAATTTAAAAACAAAACTAATTTTGATAAACTCCCATATCTATTGGGTGAAATTCCACTGTGTGACATCACAGCAGCAAGATTTGTGACCTGTTGCCACGAGAAAAGGGCAACCAGTGAAGGACAAACACCATTGTAAATACAACCCATATTTATGCTTATTTATTTTTTCCTTTTGTACTTTAATTATTTGCACATCGTTACAACACTGAAAATATACATAATATGACATTTGAAATGTTCAGGATGAGGATGAGTTGTTCAGAGAATTCAGAGGTTGAGGTGTTCAGAGACTTCAGTGCAGGACTGGGGTTCATCATAGATAGATGATGTTGAAGAAGAGCTCAACTCCTCCACTAAAGGGCAGGACAACTCCTCCACTAAAGGGCAGGACAACTCCTCCACTAAAGGGCAGGACAACTCCTCCACTAAAGGGCAGGACAACTCCTCCACTAAAGGGCAGGACAACTCCTCCACTAAAGGGCAGGACAACAACAACTCCTCCACTAAAGGGCAGGACAACTCCTCCACTAAAGGGCAGGACAACTCCTCCACTAAAGGGCAGGACAACTCCTCCACTAAAGGGCAGGACAACTCCTCCACTAAAGGGCAGGACAACTCCTCCACTAAAGGGCAGGACAACTCCTCCACTAAAGGGCAGGACAACTCCTCCACTAAAGGGCAGGACAGGAAAAGAGCTAAGAATGAGTTAGTCCAAGCAAGGAGTAAAACCACGTGTGTATTATTTCACCTTTATTTAACTAGGCAAATCAGTTGGGGCGGCAGGGTCGCCTAGTGGTTAGAGTGTAGAGGTGGCAGGGTAGCCTAGTGGTTAGAGTGTAGAGGTGGCAGGGTAGCCTAGTGGTTAGAGTGTAGAGGGGGCAGGGTAGCCTAGTGGTTAGAGTGTAGAGGGGGCAGGGTAGCCTAGTGGTTAGAGTGTAGAGGTGGCAGGGTAGCCTAGTGGTTAGAGTGTAGAGGAGGCAGGGTAGCCTAGTGGTTAGAGTGTAGAGGTGGCAGGGTAGCCTAGTGGTTAGAGTGTAGAGGTGGCAGGGTAGCCTAGTGGTTAGAGTGTAGAGGTGGCAGGGTAGCCTAGTGGTTAGAGTGTAGAGGTGGTAGGGTAGCCTAGTGGTTAGAGTGTAGAGGTGGTAGGGTAGCCTAGTGGTTAGAGTGTAGAGGTGGCAGGGTAGCCTAGTGGTTAGAGTGTAGAGATGGTAGGGTAGCCTAGTGGTTAGAGTGTAGAGGTGGCAGGGTAGCCTAGTGGTTAGAGTGTAGAGGTGGCAGGGTAGCCTAGTGGTTAGAGTGTAGAGGTGGCAGGGTAGCCTAGTGGTTAGAGTGTAGAGGTGGCAGGGTAGCCTAGTGGTTAGAGTGTAGAGGTGGCAGGGTAGCCTAGTGGTTAGAGTGTAGAGGTGGCAGGGTAGCCTAGTGGTTAGAGTGTAGAGGTGGCAGGGTAGCCTAGTGGTTAGAGTGTAGAGGTGGCAGGGTAGCCTAGTGGTTAGAGTGTAGAGGGGGCAGGGTAGCCTAGTGGTTAGAGTGTAGAGGGGGCAGGGTAGCCTAGTGGTTAGAGTAGAGGTGGCAGGGTAGAGTGGTTAGAGGTAGAGGTGGCAGGGTAGCCTAGTGGTTAGAGTGTAGAGGTGGCAGGGTAGCCTAGTGGTTAGAGTGTAGAGGTAGCCTAGTGGTTAGAGTGTAGAGGCGGCAGGGTAGCCTAGTGGTTAGAGTGTAGAGGTGGCAGGGTAGCCTAGTGGTTAGAGTGTAGAGGTGGCAGGGTAGCCTAGTGGTTAGAGTGTAGAGGTGGCAGGGTAGCCTAGTGGTTAGAGTGTAGAGGTGGCAGGGTAGCCTAGTGGTTAGAGTGTAGAGGTGGCAGGGTAGCCTAGTGGTTAGAGTGTAGAGGTGGCAGGGTGGCCTAGTGGTTAGTGGTTAGAGTGTAGAGGTGGCAGGGTGGCCTAGTGGTTAGAGTGTAGAGGTGGCAGGGTAGCCTAGTGGTTAGAGTGTAGAGGTGGCAGGGTAGCCTAGTGGTTAGAGTGTAGAGGTGGCAGGGTAGCCTAGTGGTTAGAGTGTAGAGGTGGCAGGGTAGCCTAGTGGTTAGAGTGTAGAGGTGGCAGGGTAGCCTAGTGGTTAGAGTGTAGAGGTGGCAGGGTAGTCTAGTGGTTAGAGTGTAGAGGCGGCAGGTTAGCCTAGTGGTTAGAGTGTAGAGGTGGCAGGGTAGCCTAGTGGTTAGAGTGTAGAGGTGGCAGGGTAGCCTAGTGGTTAGAGTGTAGAGGTGGCAGGGTAGTCTAGTGGTTAGAGTGTAGAGGTGGCAGGGTGGCCTAATGGTTAGAGTGTAGAGGCGGCAGGGTAGCCTAGTGGTTAGAGTGTAGAGGTGGCAGGGTAGCCTAGTGGTTAGAGTGTAGAGGTGGCAGGGTAGCCTAGTGGTTAGAGTGTAGAGGTGGCAGGGTAGCCTAGTGGTTAGAGTGTAGAGGTGGTAGGGTAGCCTAGTGGTTAGAGTGTAGAGGTGGCAGGGTAGCCTAGTGGTTAGAGTGTAGAGGTGGCAGGGTAGCCTAGTGGTTAGAGTGTAGAGGTGGAGGGTAGCCTAGTGGTTAGAGGTAGAGGCGGCAGGGTAGCCTAGTGGTTAGAGTGTAGAGGTGGCAGGGTAGCCTAGTGGTTAGAGTGTAGAGGTGGCAGGGTAGTCTAGTGGTTAGAGTGTAGAGGTGGCAGGGTGGCCTAGTGGTTAGAGTGGTTAGAGTGTAGAGGTGGCAGGGTAGTCTAGTGGTTAGAGTGTAGAGGCGGCAGGGTAGCCTAGTGGTTAGAGTGTAGAGGTGGAGGGTAGCCTAGTGGTTAGAGTGTAGAGGTGGCAGGGTAGCCTAGTGGTTAGAGTGTAGAGGTGGCAGGGTAGTCTAGTGGTTAGAGTGTAGAGGTGGCAGGGTAGCCTAGTGGTTAGGTGGCAGGGTGGCCTAATGGTTAGAGGTAGAGGCAGGGTAGCCTAGTGGTTAGAGTGTAGAGGTGGCAGGGTAGCCTAGTGGTTAGAGTGTAGAGGTGGCAGGGTAGCCTAGTGGTTAGAGTGTAGAGGTTAGGGTAGCCTAGTGGTTAGAGTGTAGAGGTGGCAGGGTAGCCTAGTGGTTAGAGTGTAGAGGTGGCAGGGTAGCCTAGTGGTTAGAGTGTAGAGGTGGCAGGGTAGCCTAGTGGTTAGAGTGTAGAGGTGGCAGGGTAGCCTAGTGGTTAGAGTGTAGAGGTGGCAGGGTAGCCTAGTGGTTAGAGTGTAGAGGTGGCAGGGTAGCCTAGTGGTTAGAGTGTAGAGGGGGCAGGGTAGCCTAGTGGTTAGAGTGTAGAGGTGGTAGGGTAGCCTAGTGGTTAGAGTGTAGAGTGGCAGGGTAGCCTAGTGGTTAGAGTGTAGAGGTGGCAGGGTAGGTAGAGGCGGCAGGGTAGCCTAGTGGTTAGAGTGTAGAGGTGGCAGGGTAGCCTAGTGGTTAGAGTGTAGGGGTGGCAGGGTAGCCTAGTGGTTAGAGTGTAGAGGTGGCAGGGTAGCTTAGTGGTTAGAGTGTAGAGGTGGCAGGGTAGCCTAGTGGTTAGAGTGTAGAGGCGGCAGAGTAGCCTAGTGGTTAGAGTGTAGAGGTGGCAGGGTAGCCTAGTGGTTAGAGTGTAGAGGTGGCAGGGTAGCCTAGTGGTTAGAGTGTAGAGGTGGCAGGGTGGCCTAGTGGTTAGAGTGTAGAGGTGGCAGAGTAGCCTAGTGGTTAGAGTGTAGAGGTGGCAGGGTGGCCTAGTGGTTAGAGTGTAGAGGTGGCAGGGTAGCCTAGTGGTTAGAGTGTAGAGGTGGCAGGGTGGCCTAGTGGTTAGAGTGTAGAGGTGGCAGGGTGGCCTAGTGGTTAGAGTGTAGAGGTGGCAGGGTAGCCTAGTGGTTAGAGTGTAGAGGTGGCAGGGTAGCCTAGTGGTTAGAGTGTAGAGGTGGCAGGGTAGCCTAGTGGTTAGAGTGTAGAGGAGGCAGGTAGCGTAGTGGTTAGAGTGTAGAGGTGGCAGGGTAGCCTAGTGGTTAGAGTGTAGAGGCGGCAGGGTAGCCTAGTGGTTAGAGTGTAGAGGTGGCAGGGTAGCCTAGTGGTTAGAGTGTAGAGGTGGTAGGGTAGCCTAGTGGTTAGAGTGTAGAGGTGGTAGGGTAGCCTAGTGGTTAGAGTGTAGAGGTGGCAGGGTAGCCTAGTGGTTAGAGTGTAGAGGTGGCAGGGTGGCCTAGTGGTTAGAGTGTAGAGGTGGCAGAGTAGCCTAGTGGTTAGAGTGTAGAGGTGGCAGGGTGGCCTAGTGGTTAGAGTGTAGAGGTGGCAGGGTAGCCTAGTGGTTAGAGTGTAGAGGTGGCAGGGTGGCCTAGTGGTTAGAGTGTAGAGGTGGCAGGGTGGCCTAGTGGTTAGAGTGTAGAGGTGGCAGGGTAGCCTAGTGGTTAGAGTGTAGAGGTGGCAGGGTAGCCTAGTGGTTAGAGTGTAGAGGTGGCAGGGTAGCCTAGTGGTTGGTTAGAGGAGGCAGGGTATCCTAGTGGTTAGAGTGTAGAGGTGGCAGGGTAGCCTAGTGGTTAGAGTGTAGAGGTGGTAGGGTAGCCTAGTGGTTAGAGTGTAGAGGTGGTAGGGTAGCCTAGTGGTTAGAGTGTAGAGGTGGCAGGGTAGCCTAGTGGTTAGAGTGTAGAGGTGGCAGGGTGGCCTAGTGGTTAGAGTGTAGAGGTGGCAGGGTGGCCTAGTGGTTAGAGTGTAGAGGTGGCAGGGTGGCCTAGTGGTTAGAGTGTAGAGGTGGCAGAGTAGCCTAGTGGTTAGAGTGTAGAGGTGGCAGGGTGGCCTAGTGGTTAGAGTGTAGAGGTGGCAGGGTAGCCTAGTGGTTAGAGTGTAGAGGTGGCAGGGTGGCCTAGTGGTTAGAGTGTAGAGGTGGCAGGGTGGCCTAGTGGTTAGAGTGTAGAGGTGGCAGGGTAGCCTAGTGGTTAGAGTGTAGAGGTGGCAGGGTAGCCTAGTGGTTAGAGTGTAGAGGAGGCAGGGTAGCCTAGTGGTTAGAGTGTAGAGGCGGCAGGGTAGCCTAGTGGTTAGAGTGTAGAGGTGGCAGGGTAGCCTAGTGGTCAGAGTGTAGAGGCGGCAGGGTAGCCTAGTGGTTAGAGCGTTGGACTAGTAACCGGAAGGTTGCAAGTTCAAATCCCCGAGCTGACAACGTACAAATCTGTCGTTCTGCCCCTGAACAGGCAGTTAATCCACTGTTCCTAGGCCGTTATTGAAAGTAAGAATTTGTTCTTGTACTTGCCTAGTTAAAAAAAGTTAAGAACAAATTCTTATTTACAATGACGGCCCTACCCCGGGCAAATCCGGACGACGCTGGGTCAGTTATGCGCCTCCCCTATGGGACTGAAAATCACGGCCGGTTGTGATACAGCCTGGAATCAAACCAGGGCCTGTAGTGATGCCTCTAGTACTGAGATGCAGTGCATTAGACCGCTGCGCCACTCGGGAGCCACATGTGGAGCCCTGATATTGTGAGCGTGTTTGTGTTTTTGATTGGGAAATGGGGAATAACAGACAGCAGAGGTCACGGGGCTGTTCAGTTCTTTAGAGTTCACAGGGCTGTCCAGTTCTCCAAAGGGTCACAGGGCTGTCCAGTTCTTTAGAGGTCAAAGGGCTGTTCAGTTCTTTGGAGGTCACAGGGCTGTCCATTTCTTTAGAGGTCACAGGGCTGTCCAGTTCTTCAGAGGTCAAAGGGCTGTTCAGTTCTTCAGAGGTCAAAGGGCTGTTCAGTTCTTTGGAGGTCACAGGGCTGTCCAGTTCTTTAGAGGTCACCCAACCAAGACACACTGCTTCTTAACACAGCACCCACCAATGTGTAAGAGAAAACACCGTGCCCCTAGCGACCTGGTCAGCGCGCACTGCGCCCGGCCCGCCACAGGGGTCACTAGTGCACGATGAGACAAGGATATCCCTACCGGCTAAACCCTCCCTAACCCAGACTGCGCTGGGCCAATTGTGCGTCACCCCGTGGACCTCCCGGTCACGGCCAACTGCGACAGAGCCTGGTCTCGAACCCAGAGTTTCTGGTGGCACAGCGAGCATTGCGATGCCTTAGACCACTGCGCCACCCAGGAGGCCACAAAACATTGTATTTAATCAATTATTTGCTGACATATTTAGTATAGCTTTATCAAAATTTTTAAACTTTTAAAATTACATTTCAGAGGAGGATGGTCCTCCCCTTCCTTCTCTGAGGAGCCTCCACTGGTTTACATTGCTAAAGCAAGTGAATTTGTCACGCCTGCTCTGACCAGGCTGCCCTTCATTACGCACACCTGTCTCCATCATTACGCGCATCAACGCTCGTTGGACTCACCTGGACTCCTTCACCTTGTTGATTTCCCCGTGTCAGCATTAATGTTGTTATGTTTTCATGTCCAGCCAGTGGGGATCCAGACCCAGACCCAGAACCAGACCCAGCCACTGGGGAGCCAGACCAGGCTGTTAATTAAATGTTCAATCCCTGTATTTGTTTCTCGTCTACCAGCGTCAAACCTTACAGAAATAGATATTAAACTAAAGTGAAATGTGAAATACAAATTAACAGTAAATATTACACTCACAAAAGTTCCAAAAGAATAAAGACATTTCAAATGTCATATTATGTGCAAATAGTTCAAGTACAAAAGGGAAAATAAATACATCTTAATATGGGTTGTATTTACAATGGTGTTTGTTCTTCACTGGTTGCCCTTTTCTTGTTGCAACAGGTCACACATCTTGCTGTGATGTCACACTGTGGAATTTCACACAATAGATATGGGAGTTTATCAGAATTGGATTGGTTTTCAAATTCTTTGTGGGTCTGTGCAATCTGAGGTAAATATGTGTCATACATTTGGCAGGAGGTTAGGAAGTGCTGCTCAGTTTCCACCTCATTTTGTGGGCAGTGAGCTCTCTTGCTCTCTCTCTCTCTGTCTCTCGTTCTCTCTCATTCTCTCTCTCTCTCCTCTCTCTCTCTCTCTCTCTCTCTCTCTCTCTCTCTCTCTCTCTCTCTCTCTCTCTCTCTCTCTCTCTCTCTCTCTCTCTCTCTCTCTCTCTCTCTCTCCTCTCTCTCTCTCTCTCTCTCTCTCTCTCTCTCTCTCTCTCTCTCTCTCTCTCTCTCTCTCTCTCCTCCCTCTCTCCTCTCTCTCTCTCTCTCTCTCTCTCTCTCTCTCTCTCTCTCTCTCTCTCTCTCTCTCTCTCTCTCTCTCTCTCTCTCTCTCTCTCTCTCTCTCTCTCTCTCTCTCTCTCTCTCTCTCTCTCTCTCTCTCTCTCTCTCTCTCTCTCTCTCTCTCTCTCTCTCTCTCTCTCTCTCTCTCTCCCCCTCTCTCTCTCTCTCTCTCTCTCTCTCTCTCTCTCTCTCTCTCTCTCTCTCTCTCTCTCTCTCTCTCTCCTCTCTCTCTCTCTCTCTCTCTCTGTCTCTCTCTCTCCCTTCTCTCTCTTCTCTGCTGGTGTAAGAAGTTGTGGTGCTCTGTCTCTCTCATTCTCTCTCTCTCTCTCTCTCTCTCTCTCTCTCTCTCTCTCTCTCTCTCCTCTCTCTCCCTCTCTGTCTCTCTCCTCCCTCTCTGGTGTAAGAAGTTGTGGTGCTCTCTCTCTATCTCCCCCTCTGTCTCTCTCTCTCTCTCTCTCTCTCTCTCCCTCCCTCCTCTCTCTCTCTCCCCTCTCTCTCTCCCTCCTCTCTCTCTCTCTCTCTCTCTCTCTCTCTCTCTCTCTCTCTCTCTCTCTCTTTCTCTCTTCTCCTCTCTGCTGCTGTAAGAAGTTGTGGTGCTCTGTCTCTCTCATTAAGTTTAACCGTTCACACACATTCTGTGGTTTGCCTCTCTGCTATTACCCCGTCACAGCCTGGCTCAGGGAAGACAGGAGAATGACCGAAGAGAAGTGAATTACTGCTACTGTAATTGGGAGCATGTGGTTTCTCTCACAGCCTGCATTTAAGTAAGATCTCTCATGTTTGATTCAGATTGAGAGAGAGAGGAGTTGTGACAACACTTTGGGACAACTGCTGATTTAAAAGGGATTTAAATGATTTCAGTCAAATGTCACGTGCGCCGAATACAACAGGTGTAGTAGACCTTACAGTGAAATGCTGAATACAACAGGTGTAGTAGACCTTACAGTGAAATGCTGAATACAACAGGTGTAGTAGACCTCACAGTGAAATGCTGAATACAACAGGTGTAGTAGACCTTACAGTGAAATGCTGAATACAACAGGTGTAGTAGACCTTACAGTGAAATGCTGAATACAACAGGTGTAGTAGACCTTACAGTGAAATGCTGTATACAACAGGTGTAGTAGACCTTACAGTGAAATGCTGAATACAACAGGTGTAGTAGACCTTACAGTGAAATGCTGAATACAACAGGTGTAGTAGACCTTACAGTGAAATGCTGAATACAACAGGTGTAGTAGACCAGGTGTAGTAGACCTTATACAGTGAAATGCTGAATACAACAGGTGTAGTAGACCTCACAGTGAAATGCTGAATACAACAGGTGTAGTAGACCTTACAGTGAAATGCTGAATACAACAGGTGTAGTAGACCTTACAGTGAAATGCTGAATACAACAGGTGTAGTAGACCTTACAGTGAAATGCTGAATACAACAGGTGTAGTAGACCTTACAGTGAAATGCTGAATACAACAGGTGTAGTAGACCTTACAGTGAAATGCTGAATACAACAGGTGTAGTAGACCTCACAGTGAAATGCTGAATACAACAGGTGTAGTAGACCTACAGTGAAATACTGAATACAACAGGTGTAGTAGACCTTACAGTGAAATGCTGAATACAACAGGTGTAGTAGACCTTACAGTGAAATGCTGAATACAACAGGTGTAGTAGACCTCACAGTGAAATGCTGAATACAACAGGTGTAGTAGACCTCACAGTGAAATGCTGAATACAACAGGTGTAGTAGACCTCACAGTGAATACAACAGGTGTAGTAGACCTTACAGTGAAATGCTGAATACAACAGGTGTAGTAGACCTTACAGTGAAATGCTGAATACAACAGGTGTAGTAGACCTTACAGTGAAATGCTGAATACAACAGGTGTAGTAGACCTTACAGTGAAATGCTGAATACAACAGGTGTAGTAGACCTTACAGTGAAATGCTGAATACAACAAGTGTAGTAGACCTCACAGTGAAATGCTGAATACAACAGGTGTACTAGACCTCACAGTGAAATGCTGAATACAACAGGTGTAGTAGACCTCACAGTGAAATGCTGAATACAACAGGTGTAGTAGACCTTACAGTGAAATGCTGAATACAACAGGTGTAGTGACCTCACAGTGAAACTGCTTACTCGCGAGCCCCTAACCAACAATGCAGTTTAAAAATAATATGAGTAAGAATAAGAAATAAAAGTGACAAGTAATTTGAAGAGCAGCAGTAAAATAACAATAGCAAAACTAAACACAGGGGGAGCTTGGGGGTAGAAGTTGTTTAGAAGCCTCTTGGACCTAGACTTGGCGCTCCGGTACCGCTTGCCGTGCAGTAGCAGAGAGAACTGTCATGTTTTGTCATTAGTTATCATGTCTTGTCCCTGTGCTTCCCCTTCTATTCGTTTCCCTCTGCTGGTCTTAGGTTCTTTCCCTCTTTCTATCCCTCTCTCTCCCCCTCCTTCTCTCACTCTCTCGCTCTCTCTTCTCTCTATC
Source organism: Oncorhynchus gorbuscha (assembly GCF_021184085.1). Taxonomy (NCBI): domain Eukaryota; kingdom Metazoa; phylum Chordata; class Actinopteri; order Salmoniformes; family Salmonidae; genus Oncorhynchus; species Oncorhynchus gorbuscha. Next base: position 5,041,720 of record NC_060185.1, on the reverse strand, counting down.
GTTCCGTTCCTGCTCCCAGCTGTTCCTATTCCCCTAATCAATCATTTAGTCTTCCCACACCTGTTCCTGATCCTTTTCCCTGATTAGAGTCCCTATTTCTCTCCTTGTTTTCCGTTCCTGCCCCGTCGGATCCTCATCTATAATTCACCGTGCTGTGTCTATGTTTTGCCCTGTCGTGTCGTGTTTCCCTCAGATGCTGCGTGGTGAGCAGGTGTCTGAGTCTGCTAGGTTCAAGTGCCTTCCCGAGGCAACCTGCAGTTCTCGATCAAGTCTCCAGTCAGTTCTTGTCTTTACGAGTAGTATTATGCTTTTTGTTTTGTAAAGTTTCTTACTGGATTAAAAACTCTGTTTTCGCCAAGTCGCTTTTGGGTCCTCATTCACCTGCATAACAGAAGGATCCGAACAAGGAATGGACCCAGCGACTACGGAGGCTCGTAACACTGCCGTCAAGATCCAAGGAGCCATGCTCGGCAGACACGAGCAGGAATTGTCTGCTGCTCGCCATGCCGTGGAGAACCTGGCCGCTCAGGTTTCCGACCTCTCTGGACAGTTCCAGAGTCTTCGTCTCGTGCCACCTGTTACTTCCTGGCCTGCCGAGCCTCCGGAACCTAGGGTTAATAACCCACCTTGCTACTCCGGGCAGCCCACGGAGTGCCGCTCCTTTCTCACCCAGTGTGATATTGTGTTCTCTCTCCAACCCAACACATACTCTAGTGAGAGAGCTCGGGTTGCTTACGTCATTTCACTCCTTACTGGCCGGGCCCGAGAGTGGGGCACAGCTATCTGGGAGGCAAGGGCTGATTGTTCTAACAATTACCAGAACTTTAAAGAGGAGATGATTCGGGTTTTTGACCGTTCAGTTTTTGGTAGGAGGCTTCTAGGGCCCTGGCTTCCCTATGCCAAGGTGATCGATCCATAACGGATTACTCTATTGAGTTTCGCACTCTTGCTGCCTCTAGTGAGTGGAACGAGCCGGCGCTGCTCGCTCGTTTTCTGGAGGGACTCCACGCAGTGGTTAAGGATGAGATTCTCTCCCGGGAGGTTCCTTCCAGATGTGGACTCTTTGATTGCTCTCGCCATCCACATAGAACGACGGGTAGATCTTCGTCACCGGGCTCGTGGAAGAGAGCTCGCATCAACGGTGTTTCCCTGCTCCGCATCGCAACCATCTCCCTTCTCTGGCTCAGAGACTGAGCCCATGCAGCTGGGAGGATTCGCATCTCGACTAAGGAGAGGGAACGGAGGATCACCAACCGCCTGTGCCTCTATTGCGGAGTTGCTGGACATTTTGTTAATTCATGTCCAGTAAAAGCCAGAGCTCATCAGTAAGCGGAGGGCTACAGGTGAGCGCAACTACTCAAGTCTCTCCATCAAAATCCTGTACTACTTTGTCGGTCCATCTACGCTGGACCGGTTCGGGTGCTACATGTAGTGCCTTGATAGACTCTGGGGCTGAGGGTTGTTTCATGGACGAAGCATGGGTTCGAAACATGACATTCCTTTCAGAGAGTTAGAGAAGCCTACGCCCATGTTCGCCTTAGATGGTAGTCATCTTCCCAGTATCAGATTTGAGACACTACCTTTAACCCTCACAGTATCTGGTAACCACAGTGAGACTATTTCTTTTTTGATTTTTCGTTCACCGTTTACACCTGTTGTTTTGGGTCATCCCTGGCTAGTATGTCATAATCCTTCTATTAATTGGTCTAGTAATTCTATCCTATCCTGGAACGTTTCTTGTCATGTGAAGTGTTTAATGTCTGCCATCCCTCCCGTTTCTTCTGTCCCTACTTCTCAGGAGGAACCTGGCGATTTGACAGGAGTGCCGGAGGAATATCATGATCTGCGCACGGTCTTCAGTCGGTCCCGAGCCAACTCCCTTCCTCCTCACCGGTCGTATGATTGTAGTATTGATCTCCTTCCGGGGACCACTCCTCCTCGGGGTAGACTATACTCTCTGTCGGCTCCCGAACGTAAGGCTCTCGAGGATTATTTGTCTGTGTCTCTTGACGCCGGTACCATAGTGCCTTCTTCCTCTCCGGCCGGGGCGGGGTTCTTTTTGTTAAGAAGAAGGACGGTACTCTGCGCCCTGCGTGGATTATCGAGGGCTGAATGACATAACGGTTAAGAATCGTTATCCGCTTCCCCTTATGTCATCAGCCTTCGAGATTCTGCAGGGAGCCAGGTGCTTTACTAAGTTGGACCTTCGTAACGCTTACCATCTCGTGCGCATCAGAGAGGGGGACGAGTGGAAAACGGCGTTTAACACTCCGTTAGGGCATTTTGAGTACCGGGTTCTGCCGTTTGGTCTCGCCAATGCGCCAGCTGTTTTTCAGGCATTAGTTAATGATGTTCTGAGAGACATGCTGAACATCTTTGTTTTTGTCTATCTTGACGATATCCTGATTTTTTCACCGTCACTCGAGATTCATGTTAAGCACGTTCGACGTGTTCTACAGCGCCTTTTAGAGAATTGTCTCTACGTAAAGGCTGAGAAGTGCTCTTTTCATGTCTCCTCCGTTACTTTTCTCGGTTCCGTTATTTCCGCTGAAGGCATTCAGATGGATTCCGCTAAGGTCCAAGCTGTCAGTGATTGGCCCGTTCCAAGGTCACGTGTCGAGTTGCAGCGCTTTAGGTTTCGCTAATTTCTATCGGCGTTTCATTCGTAATTTCGGTCAAGTTGCTGCCCCTCTCACAGCTCTTACTTCTGTCAAGACGTGTTTTAAGTGGTCCGGTTCCGCCCAGGGAGCTTTTGATCTTCTAAAAGAACGTTTTACGTCCGCTCCTATCCTCGTTACTCCTGACGTCACTAGACAATTCATTGTCGAGGTTGACGCTTCAGAGGTAGGCGTGGGAGCCATTCTATCCCAGCGCTTCCAGTCTGACGATAAGGTTCATCCTTGCGCTTATTTTTCTCATCGCCTGTCGCCATCTGAGCGCAACTATGATGTGGGTAACCGTGAACTGCTCGCCATCCGCTTAGCCCTAGGCGAATGGCGACAGTGGTTGGAGGGGGCGACCGTTCCTTTTGTCGTTTGGACAGACCATAAGAACCTTGAGTACATCCGTTCTGCCAAACGACTTAATGCCCGTCAAGCTCGTTGGGCGTTGTTTTTCGTTCGTTTCGAGTTTGTGATTTCTTACCGTCCGGGTAGCAAGAACACCAAGCCTGATGCCTTATCCCGTCTGTTTAGTTCTTCTGTGGCTTCTACTGATCCCGAGGGGATTCTTCCTTATGGGCGTGTTGTCGGGTTGACAGTCTGGGGAATTGAAAGACAGGTTAAGCAAGCACTCACGCACACTGCGTCGCCGCGCGCTTGTCCTAGTAACCTCCTTTTCGTTCCTGTTTCCACTCGTCTGGCTGTTCTTCAGTGGGCTCACTCTGCCAAGTTAGCTGGTCATCCCGGTGTTCGAGGCACTCTTGCGTCTATTCGCCAGCGCTTTTGGTGGCCGACTCAGGAGCGTGACACGCGCCGTTTCGTGGCTGCTTGTTCGGACTGCGCGCAGACTAAGTCGGGGTAACTCTCCTCCTGCCGGTCGTCTCAGACCGCTCCCCATTCCTTCTCGACCATGGTCTCACATCGCCCTAGACTTCATTACCGGTCTGCCTTTGTCTGCGGGGAAGACTGTGATTCTTACGGTTGTCGATAGGTTCTCTAAGGCGGCACATTTCATTCCCCTCGCTAAACTTCCTTCCGCTAAGGAGACGGCACAAATCATTATTGAGAATGTGTTCAGAATTCATGGCCTCCCGTTAGACGCCGTTTCAGACAGAGGCCCGCAATTCACGTCACAGTTTTGGAGGGAGTTCTGTCGTTTGATTGGTGCGTCCGTCAGTCTCTCTTCCGGGTTTCATCCCCAGTCTAACGGTCAAGCAGAGAGGGCCAATCAGACGATTGGTCGCATACTACGCAGCCTTTCTTTCAGAAACCCTGCGTCTTGGGCAGAACAGCTCCCCTGGGCAGAATACGCTCACAACTCGCTTCCTTCGTCTGCTACCGGGTTATCTCCGTTTCAGAGTAGTCTGGGTTACCAGCCTCCTCTGTTCTCATCCCAGCTTGCCGAGTCCAGCGTTCCCTCCGCTCAAGCGTTTGTCCAACGTTGTGAGCGCACCTGGAGGAGGGTGAGGTCTGCACTTTGCCGCTACAGGGCACAGACTGTGAGAGCCGCCAATAAACGCAGGATTAAGAGTCCAAGGTATTGTTGCGGCCAGAGAGTGTGGCTTTCCACTCGCAACCTTCCTCTTACGACAGCTTCTCGTAAGTTGACTCCGCGGTTCATTGGTCCGTTCCGTGTCTCCCAGGTCGTCAATCCTGTCGCTGTGCGACTGCTTCTTCCGCGACATCTTCGTCGCGTCCATCCTGTCTTCCATGTCTCCTGTGTCAAGCCCTTTCTTCGCACCCCGTTCGTCTTCCCTCCCCCTCCCGTCCTTGTCGAGAGCGCACCTATTTACAAGGTACGTAAGATCATGGACATGCGTTCTCGGGGACAGGGTCACCAATACTTAGTGGATTGGGAGGGTTACGGTCCTGAGGAGAGGAGTTGGGTTCCGTCTCGGGACGTGCTGGACCGTTCGCTTATTGATGATTTCCTCCGTTGCCGCCAGGGTTCCTCCTCGAGTGCGCCAGGAGGCGCTCGGTGAGTGGGGGGGTACTGTCATGTTTTGTCATTAGTTATCATGTCTTGTCCCTGTGCTTCCCCTTCTATTCGTTTCCCTCTGCTGGTCTTAGGTTCTTTCCCTCTTTCTATCCCTCTCTCTCCCCCTCCCTCTCTCACTCTCTCGCTCTCTCTTCTCTCTATCGTTCCGTTCCTGCTCCCAGCTGTTCCTATTCCCCTAATCAATCATTTAGTCTTCCCACACCTGTTCCCGATCCTTTTCCCTGATTAGAGTCCCTATTTCTCTCCTTGTTTTCCGTTCCTGCCCCGTCGGATCCTCATCTATAATTCACCGTGCTGTGTCTATGTTTTGCCCTGTCGTGTCGTGTTTCCCTCAGATGCTGCGTGGTGAGCAGGTGTCTGAGTCTGCTAGGTTCAAGTGCCTTCCCGAGGCAACCTGCAGTTCTCGATCAAGTCTCCAGTCAGTTCTTGTCTTTACGAGTAGTATTATGCTTTTTGTTTTGTAAAGTTTCTTACTGGATTAAAAACTCTGTTTTCGCCAAGTCGCTTTTGGGTCCTCATTCACCTGCATAACAAGAACAGTCTATGACTAGGGGGGCTGAGGTCTTTGACAATTTTTCATGGCCTTCCTCTGACGCCGCCTGGTATAGAGGTCCTGGATGGCAGGAAGCTTGGCCCCAGTGATGTACTGGGCTGTTCGCACTACCCTCTGTAGTGCCTTGCGGTCGGAAGGTCAAGCAGGCAGTGATGCAACCTGTCTCTTGATGGTGCAGCTATAGAACCTTTTGAGGATCTGAGGACCCATGACAAATGTTTTCAGTATCCTGATGGGAAATAGGTTTTGTCGTTCCCTTTTCACAGCTGTCTTGGTGTGCTTGGACCATGTTAGTTTGTTGCTCATGTGGACACCAAGGAACTTGGAGCTCTCAACCTGCTCCACTACAGCCCCGTCGATGAGAATGGGGGCGTGCTCGGTCCTCCTTTTCCTGTAGTCCACAATAATTTCCTTTGTCTTGATCACGTTGAGGGAGAGGTTGTTGTCCTGGCACCACACGGCCAGGTCTCTGACCTCCTCCCTATAGGCTGTCTCGTTGTTGTCGGTGATCAGGCCTTCCACTGTTGTGTCATCTGCAAACTTAATGATGGTTTTGGAGTCATGACTGGCCGTGCAGTCATGAGTGAACAGGGAGTATAGGAGGGGACTGAGCACGCACCTCTGAGGGGCCCCTGTGTTGAAGATCAGCGTGGCGGATGTGTTGTTACCTACCTTTACCACCTGGGGCGGCCTGTCAAGAAGTCCAGGACCCAGTTGCAGAGGGAGGTGTTTAGTCCCAGGATCCTTAGCTTTTTGATGAGCTTTGAGGACGCTATGGTGTTGAACGCTGAGCTGTAGTCAATGAATAGCATTCTCACGTAGGTTTTCCTTAGTCTGAGGTGGTAAATAGACAGCTACAAATAATACAGATGTAAAATATCTTGGTAGATAGTGTGGTCTATAGCTTATCATGAGATACTCTACCTCAGGCGAGCAATAGCTCTAGACCTCCTTAGATATCGTGTAGCAGCTGTTATTTACAAAAATACATAGTCTGTCGCCTCTTGTCTTACCAGACACCACTGTTCTATCCTGCCGGAACAGCGTAGAACCAGCCAGCTGTACGTTGATGTCATCAGTCAGCCACACCACTGTTCTATCCTGCCGGTAGAACCGGCCAGCGTTGATCTCATCCAGCCACACCAGTTCTATCCTGCCGGTACAGCGTAGAACCAGCCAGCTGTACGTTGATGTCATCAGTCAGCCACACCACTGTTCTATCCTGCCGGTACAGCGTAGAACCAGCCAGCTGTACGTTGATGTCATCAGTCAGCCACACCACTGTTCTATCCTGCCGGTACAGCGTAGAACCAGCCAGCTGTATGTTGATGTCATCAGTCAGCCACACCACTGTTCTATCCTGCCGGTACAGCGTAGAACCAGCCAGCTGTATGTTGATGTCATCAGTCAGCCACACCTCCGTGAAGCACAAGATATTACAGTTTTGAATATCCCGTTGGTAGTTTAATCTTCCTCGCTGGGCCCTTTTTCTCCGTCCTCCTCTTCACGCGGGGATCTGAGCCTGTTCCCAAGAAAGCAGTATATCGTTTGCGTCGGGCTGGTCAGACACGTTAAAGGAAAAAAAGGATTCTGCCAGTTCGTGGTGAGTCATCACAGTCCTGATGTCCAGAAGTTATTTTTTGCTCATAAGAGACGGTAGCAGCAACATTATGTACAAAATAAGTTTACAAATAAGTTACAAACGTCGCAACGAAACGAACAAAAAACACAATTGGTTAGGAATACGTAAAATGTCAGCCTTGTTCTCCGGCGCCATCTTTGTTCGTTTTAAGACCATTTAAAAGGGCTTTATAAATAGATTTTAATGATTGTTTGTTGGATTGTGTTCGTTTTTCTGGCCCCGACCTCAAGAGGGAGGACCTTTGACCCTGTACACCCTGTCACTTGGAGGACCTTTGACCCTGTACACCCTGTCACTTGGAGGACCTTTGACTGTGACGTGGCAGAACTGTGACGTGGCAGAATATTAGGAGGAGTTAGGACAGTTTTGGTTCAGCTGCAGGGCTGAACCAAAACAACGTGTGATGAACCTGCTAGACTAGCACTGTGCTAGACTAACCTTGTCCCAAAAGATACCTTCTACCCTGTCCCAAAAGATACCCTCTACTCTGTCCCAAAAGGTACACTCTACCCTGTCCTAAATGGTACCCTCTACCCTGTCATAAAATAAAACCTCCTCCCTGTCCCAAAAGATACTCTCCACCCTGTCCCAAATTAAACCCTACTCCCTGTCCCAAAAGATACCCTCTACCCTGTCCTAAATGGTACCCTCTACCCTGTCCTAAATTAAAACCTCCTCCCTGTCCCAAAAGGTACCCTTTACCCTATCCTAAATTAAACCCTTTATCCTGTCCCAAAATATACCCTCTACCCTGTCGTAAATGGTACCCCCTACCCTGTCCTAAATTAAACCCTCTACCCTGTCCTAAATGGTACCCTCTTCCTGTCCCAAATTATACCCTCTACCCTGTCCTAAATGATACCCACTCCCTGTTCTAAATTAAATCCTCTTCCCTGTCCTAAATGATACCCTCTACCCTGTCCTAAATGATACCCCTTCCCTGTTCTAAATTAAACCCTCTACCCTGTCCTAAATGATACCCACTCCCTGTTCTAAATTAAACTCTCTTCCCTGTCCTAAATGATACCCTCTACCCTGTCCTAAATGATACCCCTTCCCTGTCCTAAATTAAACCCTCTACCCTGTCCTGAATGATACCCACTCCCTGTCCTAAATTAAACCCTCTTCCCTGTCCTAAATGATACCCCTTCCCTGTCCTAAATTAAACCCTCTACCCTGTCCTAAATTAAACCCTCTACTCTGTCCTATATGGTACCCTCTTCCTGTCCCAAATTATACCCTCTACCCTGTCCTAAATGGTACCCTCTTCCTGTCCCAAATTATACCCTCTACCCTGTCCTAAATGGTACCCTCTTCCTGTCCCAAATTATACCCTCCACCCTGTCCTAAATGGTACCCTCTTCCTGTCCCAAATTATACCCTCACCCTGTCCTAAATTAAACCCTCTTCCTGTCCCAAATTACACCCTCAACCCTGTCCTAAATTAAACCCTCTTCCCTGTCCTAAATTATACCCTCTACCCTGTCCTAAATTAAACCCTCTTCCCTGTCCTAAATGGTACCCTCTACCCTGTCCTAAATGGTACCCTCTTCCTGTCCCAAATTATACCCTCTACCCTGTCCTAAATGATACCCTCTTCCATATATACAGTAGTGCAATGTAGCTTCTCCATTTTAACAGCGAGGGGCACTTTTAATTGGTGACTGTGACTTTGGCGTCAGCTCATGTGTTTGAGATTCACGATGCTGAGATTGGATAGGACGGAAGAAGCTAAATCTCTATATATGCACACACACACACACACACACACACACACACACACACACACACACACACACACACACACACACACACACACACACACACACACACACACACACACACACACACACACACACACACACACACACACACACACACACACACACACACACACACACACAATAGTGGGCCCTCAGATGTATGAAGGCTGAACGTTGTTGATCCAAAGGTCAGAGTTGTTCCAGTTCGATGGGGGTAATTGGTGGGGACAAAGTCAGGCATCTCTCTCTGACTCTCTCTCTCTGACTGAGGGGAGGGTAGAGGAGATGAGTGGAGAGGAAGGGAGGGGAGGAGAGGAGACGAGTGGGGAGGAAGGGGGGAGAGGAGGAGTGGGGAGGAAGGGGGAGGGAGGTGGGGAGGAGGGGAGGGGAGGGGAGGGGGAGGAGAGGGGAGAGGAGAGGGAGGGGAGGGGAGGGGAGGGGGAGGGGAGGGGAGGGGAGGGGAGGGGACAGGAGAGGAGAGGGAGAGGAGGGAGGGAGGGAGGGAGGGAGGGAGAGGAGAGGAGGGGAGGGGAGGGGAGGGGAGGGAGGAGAGGAGAGGAGAGGAGAGGAGAGGGAGGGAGGGAGGGGAGGGAGGGGAGGGGAGGGGAGGGGACAGGAGAGGGAGGAGGGAGGGAGGGAGGGAGGGAGGGAGGGAGGGAGGGAGAGGAGGGGAGGGAGGGGGAGGGGAGGGAGAGGAGAGGCGTGGAGAGGAGGGAGAGGAGAGGCGAGGGGGAGAGGGAGGAGGGAGAGGAGGCGTGGGGAGGCGAGGCGAGGCGTGGGGAGGGGAGGGGAGGGGAGGCGTGGGGAGGCGAGGGGAGGGGAGAGTCTGAAGCAGGGGTGGCAGTGGGTCAATGACTGTCTTTCTAGTTAGGTATCTTATTAGATGAACCCATCAGTATGTATGTTATTCAATTAAACCATCAGAATGTTATTAAATTAAACCATAAGAATCTTATTAGATTAAACCATCAGAATCATATTAAATTAAACCATCAGAATGTTATTAAATTAAACCATCAGAATCTTATTAAATTAAACCATCAGAATGTTATTAAATTAAACCATCAGAATGTTATTAAATTAAACCATCAGAATCTTATTATTAAATCATCAATCTTATTCAATTAAACCATCAAAATCCTATTAAATTAAACCATCAGAATCTTATTAAATTAAACCATCAGAATCTTATTAAATTAAACCATCAGAATCTTATTCAATTAAACCATCAAAATCTTATTAAATTAAACCATCAGAATCTTATTCAATTAAACCATCAGAATCTTATTCAATTAAACCATCAGAATCTTATTAAATTAAACCATCAGAATCTTATTCAATTAAACCATCACAATCTTATTCAATTAAACCATCAGAATCTTATTAAATTAAACCATCAGAATCTTATTAGATTAAACCATCAGAATCTTATTAAATTAAATCGTCAGTATATTATTAGATGAAACCATCAGTATATTATTAGATGAAACCATCAGTATATTATTAGATGAAACCATGACAGAAATGACCCTCCATTGTTCCCTGTAAGGTGACCTTCACACGTCTGTCATGTGTGTTGATGTGGACGTTTTCTCAGACGACACAATTACGTCTGTCTGGCTTGTCTACCGAATTAATCAGGGCTTCCTCTCTGCCACTAACACACACACAAACACACAGCGCCACTGTCACTGAATATGAATGGAGGACATGACCATAAATTGGCAGAGTAGAGTGTTGTGGCTGGTAGAGTAGAGTGTTGTGGCTGGTAGAGTAGAGTGTTGTGGCTGGTAGAGTAGAGTGTTGTGGTTGGCTGGTAGAGTAGAGTGTTGTGGCTGGTAGAGTAGAGTGTTGTGGCTGGTAGAGTAGAGTGTTGTGGCTGGTAGAGTAGAGTGTTGTGGCTGGTAGAGTAGAGTTGTTGTGGCTGGTAGAGAGTAGAGTGTTGTCCTGTTGTGGCTGGTAGAGTAGAGTGTTGTCCTGCTGGCTGGTAGAGTAGAGTGTTGTGGCTGGTAGAGAGTGTTGTGGCTGGTAGAGTAGAGTGTTGTGGCTGGTAGAGTAGAGTGTTGTCCTGCTGGCTGGTAGAGTAGAGTGTTGTGGCTGGTAGAGTAGAGTGTTGTGGCTGGTAGAGTAGAGTGTTGTCCTGCTGGCTGGTAGAGTAGAGTGTTGTGGCTGGTAGAGTAGAGTGTTGTGGCTGGTAGAGTAGAGTGTTGTGGCTGGTAGAGTAGAGTGTTGTGGCTGGTAGAGTAGAGTGTTGTCCTGCTGGCTGGTAGAGTAGAGTGTTGTCCTGCTGGCTGGTAGAGTAGAGTGTTGTCCTGCTGGCTGGTAGAGTAGAGTGTTGTGGCTGGTAGAGTAGAGTGTTGTCCTGCTGGCTGGTAGAGTAGAGTGTTGTGGCTGGTAGAGTAGAGTGTTGTCCTGCTGGCTGGTAGAGTAGAGTGTTGTCCTGCTGGCTGGTAGAGTAGAGTGTTGTCCTGCTGGCTGGTAGAGTAGAGTGTTGTCCTGCTGGATTGGACAGCGAAAGCTCTACAGCCAGGAACTCTTTGTCCATGTGTCAGTCTTCTCAATTCTCTCCAGCTTTGTTAAGATACTGTTGTGTTCATCTCATCAGATACTGATGGGTTCTCTCTCTCTTTGGCAGTGAACATGGCTGTCTGCTGTGAGCAGAGAGACAGAAAGAGAGAGAGAGAGAGAGAGAGAGAGAGAGAGAGAGAGAGAGAGAGAGAAAGCAAGAGAGATGGAAAGGGAGAGAGAGAGAGAGAGCAAGATAGATGGAAATAGAGAGAGAGAGACAGAGAGAGAGAGAGAGAGAGAGAGAGAGAGAGAGAGAGAGAGAGAGAGAGAGAGAGAGAGAGAGAGAGAGAGAGAGAGAGCTAGAGAGAAAGTCAAGATTTAAGAAAGAGAAAGCTGGGATACAGGAAAAGAGGGATGGCGAGAGAAAGAGAAGAATAAATTGAGAGACCGGGGGACAAGGTTAGACGGCGGAAAGCAGAGCTTCAGCAGGGATTTAGCTGTGCCAAGCAGGAAGTCTGGAGAACCATAGGACAGACAGGAAGAGTTGTCCCAGTCTATTCTCTAGTTAAGTTATTGTTTGTACTGCTATAGAGCCAGGCGTAGGGCTGGCTATATGAGCGGGTGGGAGGGTGGGAGGAAGTGAGGGAGAGAGAGAGATCTCTGCTATAGTTATCTGCCAGAATGTGTGTCTGGAAATCTTTGAAACTCAAGGCTCCCCCTCGCTTCACCTCTGGGTTTACAATAAGACAGTTAATGTTCAGGGAGGGAGGGAGGGAGGGAGGGAGGGAGAGAGAGAGAGAGAGAGAGAGAGAGAGAGAGAGAGAGAGAGAGAGAGAGAGAGAGAGAGAGAGAGAGAGAGAGAGAGAGAGAGAGAGAGAGAGAGAGGGAGGGAGGGAGGGAGGGAGGGAGGGAGGGAGAGAGAGAGAGAGAGAGAGAGAGAGAGAGAGAGAGAGAGAGAGAGAGAGAGAGAGAGAGAGAGAGAGAGAGAGAGAGGGGGAGAGAGGGAGAGAGAGGGAGAGAGGGAGGGAGAGAGGGGGAGGGAGGGAGGGAGGGAGAGAGGGAGAGAGGGAGAGAGGGAGGGAGGGAACTCTCAGTTGAATGATTACACACATCACGTCATTTCTGCTGACAGACCAGATCAGACCAGATCAGACCAGACCAGATCAGACCAGATCAGAACAGACCAGATCAGACCAGATCAGACCAAATCAGAGAGTTTTATCCTCAATCATAAAAAATGTTTGATATGTGAGGAGGGGTGAACACACATAAAAACACAGTATGAGGAAGTGGCGACGGGTCTGATGACTCAACAGATCTACAGATGTCTATTAGCAGACACCACATCCCATTCTCACCTATGACTGGTTGCTGACACAGAAAGCAGGTAGATGATGCTGTCCGAGTAGGAATCTGACTGTGAATAATGACCCGAGTCAAGACGGTATGTTAGTCAGATGATAAAATCAACACACGAGAACAGTGGGAAGTAGAGTGGGAAGGAGACAGGGATACTGGGGTGATGGAGGTAGATATGTATAGTGGGAAGGAGACAGGGATACTGGAGTGATAGAGGTAGAGCTGTATAGGGGGAAGGAGACAGGGATACTGGGGTGATGGAGGTAGATATGTATAGGGGGAGTGATGGAGGTAGATATGAATAGAGGGATACTGGAGTGATGGAGGTAGATATGTATAGGGGTAAGGAGACAGGGATACTGGAGTGATGGAGGTAGATATGTATAGGAGACAGGGATACTGTAGTGATGGAGGTAGATATGTATAGGAGACAGGGATACTGGAGTGATGGAGGTAGATATGTATAGGAGACAGGGATACTGTAGTGATGGAGGTAGATATGTATAGGGGGAGTGATGGAGGTAGATATGTATAGGGGTAAGGAGACAGGGATACTGGAGTGATGGAGGTAGATATGTATAGGGGTAAGGAGACAGGGATACTGGAGTGATGGAGGTAGATATGTATAGGAGACAGGGATACTGGAGTGATGGATGTAGATATGTATAGTGGGAAGGAGACAGGGATACTGGAGTGATAGAGGTAGAGCTGTATAGGGGGAAGGAGACAGGGATACTGGAGTGATAGAGGTAGAGCTGTATAGGGGGAAGGAGACAGGGATACTGGGTGAAGGTAGAGCTGATAGGGGGAAGGAGACTGGAGTACTGGAGTGATGGAGGTAGATATGTATAGGGGGAAGGGGACAGGATACTGGAGTGATGGAGGTAGATATGTATAGGGGGAAGGGGACAGGGATACTGGAGTTATGGAGGTAGATATGTATAGGGGTAAGGGGACAGGGATACTGGAGTGATGGAGGTAGATATGTATAGGGGGAGTGATGGAGGTAGATATGTATAGGGGGAAGGAGACAGGGATACTGGAGTGATGGAGGTAGATATGTATAGTGGGAAGGAGACAGGGATACTGGCTAGTCACAGGGTGACTGTTTGTTACTGGGGGACTGTTTGTTACTGGCTAGTCACAGGGTGACTGTTTGTTACTGGGGGACTGTTTGTAACTGGCTAGTCACAGGGTGACTGTTTGTTACTGGCTAGTCACAGGGTGACTGTTTGTTACTGGGGGACTGTTTGTTACTGGCTAGTCACAGGGTGACTGTTTGTTACTGGCTAGTCACAGGGTGACTGTTTGTTACTGGCTAGTCACAGGGGGACTGTTTGTTACTGGCTAGTCACAGGGGGACTGTTTGTTACTGGCTAGTCACAGGGGGACTGTTTGTTACTGGGGGACTGTTTGTTACTGGCTAGTCACAGGGGGACTGTTTGTTACTGGCTAGTCACAGGGGGACTGTTTGTGAATAATGGCAGGGTCGCGGTCCACCAATCACAGAGGCCTTCAGCTGTAGTATTACCAACACAGACAAACAGACAGATGGATGGGTGCCTGGGAGTGACAAAGAGCTTTGATGTGGCTTTTAATCTCCTGTCTAGTTCTGTTATAATTCATGGTTTCTTTTCACGTCTCCATGGCAGGTGACTCCAGAACTATTGTTGTGAGACCAGAAGGATGACTAACAGACAAATCAATAGAGACAATTCTTCATTTTGTTTTCAGGGGGCAATAATCTATGTGATGTCTCAATAGTTCCAATATAATGATGTTACGACGGAGTTGTACTCCTCTCTATCTACGTGACGTAAGATATTTGACCCAGTTAGACATCACACAAGGAGCCAGCGAGAGAGGTTGCGAGAGAGGTTGCGAGAGAGGTTGTGAGAGAGGTTGCGAGAGATGTTGTGAGAGAGGTTGTGAGAGAGGTTGTGTGAGAGGTTGCGAGAGAGGTTGCGAGTGAGAGAGGTTGCGAGAGAGGTTGCGAGAGAGATTGTGAGAGAGATTGTGAGAGAGGTTGCGAGAGAGATTGCGAGTGAGAGAAGTTGCGAGTGAGAGAGGTTGTGAGAGATTTTGCGAGTGAGAGAGGTTGCGAGTGAGAGAGGTTGCGAGTGAGAGGTTGTGCTTTTACACCTGCATTGTTTGCTGTTTGGGGTTTTAGGCTGGGTTTCTGTACAGCACTTTGAGATATCAGCTGATGTACGAAGGGCTATATAAATAAATTTGATTTGATTTGATTTGATTTGTGAGAGAGATTGTGAGAGAGGTTGTGAGAGAGGTTGTAAGTGAGAGAGATTGCGAGTGAGAGAGATTGCGAGTGAGAGAGGTTGTGAGAGAGGTTGCGAGAGAGGTTGTGTGAGAGAGGTTGCGAGTGAGAGAGATTGTGAGAGAGGTTGCGAGAGAGAGGTTGCGAGGGAAGTTGCGAGTGAGAGAGATTGCGAGTGAGAGGTTGCGAGTGAGAGAGGTTGTGAGAGAGGTTGTGAGAGAGGTTGCGAGAGCGGTTGCGAGAGAGGTTGCGAGGGAAGTTGCGAGTGAGAGAGGTTGTGAGAGAGGTTGTGAGAGAGGTTGCGAGGGAAGTTGCGAGTGAGAGAGAATCTACTTTTCACCGCATTTGTTGATTAAAACGACATCTGAACATTCAGTTACACGATAAGAATATTCCTGGAAAATCTAGGGTAGGTGCAACATAAGACAACAACAACAACAACAACAAATATGACAAGGGTTTGAGTGAGAAGAATAACTTGTGTTTCCAATTGATTTCGCAGAAGAAGTCTTCAACGAGGTGTTTATAAGAGCTCTCCGAGCTGTGAGGAACGAGGTGTTTATTAGAGCTCTCCTGGCTGTGAGGAACGAGGTGTTTATTAGAGAGCTGTGAGGAACGAGGTGTTTATTAGAGCTCTCCTGGCTGTGAGGAACGAGGTGTTTATTAGAGCTCTCCTAGCTGTGAGGAACGAGGTGTTTATTAGAGCTCTCCTAGCTGTGAGGAACGAGGTGTTTATTAGAGCTCTCCTAGCTGTGAGGAAGCTGTGAGGAGGTGTTTATTAGAGCTCTCCTAGCTGTGAGGAATGAGGTGTTTATTAGAGCTCTCCTAGCTGTGAGGAACGAGGTGTTTATTAGAGCTCTCCTAGCTGTGAGGAACGAGGTGTTTATTAGAGCTCTCCTAGCTGTGAGGAACGAGGTGTTTATTAGAGCTCTCCTAGCTGTGAGGAAGGAGGTGTTTATTAGAGCTCTCCTAGCTGTGAGGAAGGAGGTGTTTATTAGAGCTCTCCTAGCTGTGAGGAAGGAGGTGTTTATTAGAGCTCTCCTAGCTGTGAGGAACAAGGTGTTTATTAGAGCTCTCCTAGCTGTGAGGAACGAGGTGTTTATTAGAGCTCTCCTAGCTGTGAGGAACGAGGTGTTTATTAGAGGTGTTTATTAGAGCTCTCCTAGCTGTGAGGAACGAGGTGTTTATTAGAGCTCTCCTAGCTGTGAGGGCCGAGGTGTTTATTTAGAGCTCTAGAGCCTAGCTGTGAGGAATGAGGTGTTTATTAGAGCTCTCCTAGCTGTGAGGGCCGAGGTGTTTATTAGAGCTCTCCTAGCTGTGAGGAACGAGGTGTTTATTAGAGCTCTCCTAGCTGTGAGGAACGAGGTGTTTATTAGAGCTCTCCTAGCTGTGAGGAACGAGGTGTTTATTATAGCTCTCCTAGCTGTGAGGGCCAAGGTGTTTATTAGAGCTCTCCTAGCTGTGAGGAATGTGGTGTTTATTAGAGCTCTCCTAGCTGTGAGGGCCGAGGTGTTTATTAGAGCTCTCCTAGCTGTGAGGAACGAGGTGTTTATCATACAGAATATATGAAGCACAGAGCCTGAGGTCTGACGTCATGTATAGCATGTTACTGTACAGCCAACGTGTACCAATTTAGGTGTTTATCAGTGTCCCAAATCTGCCATTTGTCAACCTGTATATAGGTGGAAGAGTGTAAATTGTTAATAAGTTCATTAGTATGGATAGCCTTAAGGGACAATCGTGACATGTTCAATATTCACACCCAATTCTACAGGCCTTCTGGGGGCCGCTGCCTTTTAACAGACCAGTTAATTAGCCCTGGTAGCCCCTAGAGAGAGGGGAGACCAGGGTTCATTGGTACGCTCTAGACCAATGGTCACCAACCTTTTCTCAAGTCAAAGTCACTTTCTGAGTCAAACTGCAAGCCGAGGTCTACGACTGAGAATATGTTACTTTTTTTGGGGTGACCAGTTCAAATTCACATAGAAATGGATGTTATAGATCTGTCATTCTCATTGAAAGCCAGTCTAAGAAGCGGAAGATATGTTCTATGTTCACTATTTCTATGCTTCTGTTTTTTAAGTTTAGTTTTTGCATCTTTTACTTTCGGTTTTGTACACCAGCTTCAAACAGCTGAATGTACAATCTTTTTTGGTTATTGAAAATATATTTCACAGCGGTTTAGATGGTACAATGATTCTCTACACTATACTTGCTTGTTTTGTCACATAAACTGAAATTAGGAAAACTATTAGAATTTTAGAACAGCTGGTCAACATCAACCTATTAAAAACAGCTGCTTAATACATTTATATGTAGGGAGCACCTGACTCTCTGTCCCTCTGCTCTCTCACCTGACTCTCTGTCCCTCTGCTCTCTCACCTGACTCTCTGTCCCTCTGCTCTCTCACCTGACTCTCTGTCCCTCTGCTCTCTCACCTGACTCTCTGTCCCTCTGCTCTCTCACCTGACTCTCTGTCCCTCTGCTCTCTCACCTGACTCTCTGTCCCTCTGCTCTCTCACCTGACTCTCTGTCCCTCTGCTCTCTCACCTGACTCTCTGTCCCTCTGCTCTCTCACCTGACTCTCTGTCCCTCCGCTCTCTCACCTGACTCTCTGTCCCTCAGTTCTCTCACCTGACTCTCTGTCCCTCTGCTCTCTCACCTGACTCTCTGTCCCTCTGCTCTCTCACCTGACTCTTTGTCCCTCTGCTCTCTCACCTGACTCTCTGTCCCTCAGTTCTCTCACCTGGCTCTCTGTCCCTCTGCTCTCTCACCTGACTCTCTGTCCCTCTGCTCTCTCACCTGACTCTCTGTCCCTCTGCTCTCTCACCTGACTCTCTGTCCCTCTGCTCTCTCACCTGACTCTCTGTCCCCCCGCTCTCTCACCTGACTCTCTGGCCCTCTGCTCTCTCACCTGACTCTCTGTCCCTCTGCTCTCTCACCTGACTCTCTGTCCCCTCTGCTCTCTCACCTGACTCTCTGTCCCTCCGCTCTCTCACCTGACTCTCTGTCCCTCTGCTCTCTCACATGTCCCTCTGCTCTCTCACCTGACTCTCTGTCCCTCTGCTCTCTCACCTGACTCTCTGTCCCTCTGCTCTCTCATCTGACTCTCTGTCCCTCTGCTCTCTCACCTGACTCTCTGTCCCTCTGTTCTCTCACCTGACTCTCTGCTCTCTCACCTGACTCTCTGTCCCTCTGCTCTCTCACCTGACTCTCTGTCCCTCTGTTCTCTCACCTGACTCTCTGCTCTCTCACCTGACTCTCTGTCCCTCTGCTCTCTCACCTGACTCTCTGTCCCTCTGCTCTCTCACCTGACTCTCTGTCCCTCTGCTCTCTCACCTGACTCTCTGTCCCTCCGCTCTCTCACCTGACTCTCTGTCCCTCTGCTCTCTCACCTGACTCTCTGTCCCTCTGCTCTCTCACCTGACTCTCTGTCCCTCCGCTCTCTCACCTGACTCTCTGTCCCCCGCTCTCTCACCTGACTCTCTGCTCTCTCACCTGACTCTCTGTCCCTCTGCTCTCTCACCTGACTCTCTGTCCCCCGCTCTCTCACCTGACTCTCTGCTCTCTCACCTGACTCTCTGTCCCTCTGCTCTCTCACCTGACTCTCTGTCCCTCTGTTCTCTCACCTGACTCTCTGCTCTCTCACCTGACTCTCTGTCCCTCTGCTCTCTCACCTGACTCTCTGTCCCTCCGCTCTCTCACCTGACTCTCTGCTCTCTCACCTGACTCTCTGTCCCTCTGCTCTCTCACCTGACTCTCTGTCCCCCGCTCTCTCACCTGACTCTCTGCTCTCTCACCTGACTCTCTGTCCCTCTGCTCTCTCACCTGACTCTCTGTCCCCTCTGCTCTCTCACCTGACTCTCTGTCCCCTCTGCTCTCTCACCTGACTCTCTGTCCCTCTGCTCTCTCACCTGACTCTCTGTCCCTCTGCTCTCTCACCTGACTCTCTGTCCCCTCTGCTCTCTCACCTGACTCTCTGTCCCCTCTGCTCTCTCACCTGACTCTCTGTCCCCTCTGCTCTCTCACCTGACTCTCTGTCCCACTGCTCTCTCACCTGACTCTCTGTCCCACTGCTCTCTCACCTGACTCTCTGTCCCTCTGCTCTCTCATCTGACTCTCTGTCCCTCTGCTCTCTCACCTGACTCTCTGTCCCTCTGCTCTCTCACCTGACTCTCTGCTCTCTCACCTGACTCTCTGCTCTCTCACCCCACTCGCTGCTCTCTCACCTGACCCTCTGCTCTCTCACCTGACTCAGTCTTCCAGCTGATGGTGAAACTCAAGTCACACTGCATTATATTTGCCTCATGTTCCAATTCATGTTTACATACACTAAGTTGACTGTGCCTTTAAACGGCTTGGAAAATTCCAGAAAATGATGTCATGGCTTTAGAAGCTTCTGATAGGCTAATTGACATCATTTGAGTCATCATTTGAGTTTCCCTAATATATATCTTCTAGTAACCAATTGGTCAGGTATTGCTGGATCGTAACCACACATCTTTATGTTTCCATCCCAAATGGCACCATAAATCCTATGTAGTGCTCTACTTAGAACCGAGCCCTATGGGCCCTATGGAGAATAGGGTGTGATTTGGGACACATATCCTCTGTCAACAGTCACTTTATGGAGTGATGATGGTCATTGGTTCTCATTACGCCGTGTAAATTAGATTCCCTCATAGAGATCAGCAGCCTCTGTAGCACTCGGAGCTTCCCGTACAAAGACAAGAGGCAGGAAATGGAATCTGTTAGATGGAGAGAGACGTTGCTGATGGTTGATGGATAGTGTGCGGACGGAGAGAGGAGAGGAAGTGTGTGTGTGTGTGTGTGTGTGTGTGTGTGTGTGTGTGTGTGTGTGTGTGTGTGTGTGTGTGTGTGTGTGTGTGTGTGTGTGTGTGTGTGTGTGTGTGTGTGTGTGTGTGTGTGTGTGTGTGTGTGTGTGTGTGTGTGTGTGTGTGTGTGTGT
>NC_060185.1:4946993-5019493 GCF_021184085.1 Oncorhynchus gorbuscha | reverse complement strand
TGGTCTGGTCTATAGGTCCTGGTCTAGAGGTCCTGGTCTATAGGTGCTGGTCTATAGGTCCTGGTCTATAGGTCCTGGTCTGGTCTATAGGTTCTGGTCTGGTCTATAGATCCTGGTCTATAGGTTCTGGTCTGGTCTATAGGTCCTGGTCTGGTCTATAGGTCCTGGTCTATAAGTCCTGGTCTATAAGTCCTGGTCTATAAGTCCTGGTCTATAGGTCCTGGTCTATAGGTCCTGGTCTATAGGTCCTGGTCTATAGGTCCTGGTCTATAGGTCCTGGTCTATAGGTCCTGGTCTGGTCTATAGGTCCTGGTCTGGTCTATAGGTCCTGGTCTATAAGTCCTGGTCTGGTCTATAGGTCCTGGTCTATAGGTCCTGGTCTGTAGGTCCTGGTCTGGTCTATAGGTCCTGGTCTGGTCTATAGGTCCTGGTCTATAGGTCCTGGTCTGGTCTATAGGTCCTGGTCTGGTCTATAGGTCCTGGTCTATAGGTCCTGGTCTATAGGTCCTGGTCTATAGGTCCTGGTCTGGTCTATAGGTCCTGGTCTGGTCTATAGGTCCTGGTCTATAGGTCCTGGTCTGGTCTATAGGTCCTGGTCTGGTCTATAGGTCCTGGTCTATAGGTCCTGGTCTGGTCTATAGGTCCTGGTCTGGTCTATAGGTCCTGGTCTATAGGTCCTGGTCTGGTCTATAGGTCCTGGTCTATAGGTCCTGGTCTATAGGTCCTGGTCTATAGGTCCTGGTCTGGTCTATAGGTCCTGGTCTGGTCTATAGGTCCTGGTCTGTAGGTCCTGGTCTATAGGTCCTGGTCTATAGGTCCTGGTCTGTAGGTCCTGGTCTATAGGTCCTGGTCTATAGGTCCTGGTCTATAGGTCCTGGTCTATAGGTCCTGGTCTATAGGTCCTGGTCTGTAGGTCCTGGTCTATAGGTCCTGTTCTATAGGTCCTGGTCTGTAGGTCCTGGTCTATAGGTCCTGGTCTATAGGTCCTGGTCTATAGGTCCTGGTCTGGTCTATAGGTCCTGGTCTGGTCTATAGGTCCTGGTCTGTAGGTCCTGGTCTGTAGGTCCTGGTCTGTAGGTCCTGGTCTATAGGTCCTGGTCTATAGGTCCTGGTCTATAGGTCCTGGTCTATAAGTCCTGGTCTGGTCTATAGGTCCTGGTCTATGTCCTGGTCTGGACTGTAGATCCTGGTCTATAGGTCCTGGTCTGGTCTATAGGTCCTGGTCTATAGGTCCTGGTCTGGTCTATAGGTCCTGGTCTGGTCTATAGGTCCTGGTCTGGTCTATAGGTCCTGGTCTAGAGGTCCTGGTCTGGTCTATAGGTTCTGGTCTGTAGGTCCTGGTCTGGTCTATAGGTCCTGGTCTATAGGTCCCGGTCTGGTCTATAGGTCCTGGTCTATAGGTCCTGGTCTATAGGTCCTGGTCTATAGGTCCTGGTCTGTAAGTCCTGTTCTCTATGTCCTGGTCTATAGGTTCTGGTCTGGTCTATAGGTCCTGGTCTGTAGATCCTGGTCTATAGGTCCTGGTCTATAAGTCCTGGTCTATAGGTCCTGGTCTGGTCTATAGGTCCTGGTCTGGTCTATAGGTCCTGGTCTATAGGTCCTGGTCTGTAAGTCCTGGTCTGTAGGTCCTGGTCTATAGGTCCTGGTCTATAGGTCCTGGTCTATAGGTCCTGGTCTGGTCTTTAGGTCCTGGTCTGGTCTAGGTCCTGGTCTGGTCTATAGGTCCTGGTCTATAGGTCCTGGTCTGGTCTATAGGTCCTGGTCTAGAGGTCCTGGTCTATAGGTCCTGGTCTATAGGTCCTGGTCTATAGGTCCTGGTCTGGTCTATAGGTTCTGGTCTGGTCTATAGATCCTGGTCTATAGGTTCTGGTCTGGTCTATAGGTCCTGGTCTGGTCTATAGGTCCTGGTCTATAAGTCCTGGTCTATAAGTCCTGGTCTATAAGTCCTGGTCTATAGGTCCTGGTCTATAGGTCCTGGTCTATAGGTCCTGGTATATAGGTCCTGGTCTATAGGTCCTGGTCTATAGGTCCTGGTCTGGTCTATAGGTCCTGGTCTGGTCTATAGGTCCTGGTCTATAAGTCCTGGTCTGGTCTATAGGTCCTGGTCTATAAGGTCCTGGTCTGGTCTATAGGTCCTGGTCTGGTCTATAGGTCCTGGTCTATAGGTCCTGGTCTGGTCTATAGGTCCTGGTCTGGTCTATAGGTCCTGGTCTATAGGTCCTGGTCTATAGGTCCTGGTCTATAGGTCCTGGTCTGGTCTATAGGTCCTGGTCTGGTCTATAGGTCCTGGTCTATAGGTCCTGGTCTGGTCTATAGGTCCTGGTCTGGTCTATAGGTCCTGGTCTATAGGTCCTGGTCTGGTCTATAGGTCCTGGTCTGGTCTATAGGTCCTGGTCTATAGGTCCTGGTCTGGTCTATAGGTCCTGGTCTATAGGTCCTGGTCTATAGGTCCTGGTCTGGTCTATAGGTCCTGGTCTGGTCTATAGGTCCTGGTCTATAGGTCCTGGTCTGGTCTATAGGTCCTGGTCTATAGGTCCTGGTCTGGTCTATAGGTCCTGGTCTGGTCTATAGGTCCTGGTCTATAGGTCCTGGTCTATAGGTCCTGGTCTGGTCTATAGGTCCTGGTCTGGTCTATAGGTCCTGGTCTATAGGTCCTGGTCTTGTCTATAGGTCCTGGTCTGGTCTATAGGTCCTGGTCTATAGGTCCTGGTCTATAGGTCCTGGTCTATAGGTCCTGGTCTATAGGTCCTGGTCTGGTCTATAGGTCCTGGTCTGGTCTATAGGTCCTGGTCTATAGGTCCTGGTCTATAGGTCCTGGTCTGTAGGTCCTGGTCTATAGGTCTTGGTCTATAGGTCCTGGTCTGGTCTATAGGTCCTGGTCTGTAGGGCTTGGTCTGGTCTATAGGTCCTGGTCTGGTCTATAGGTCCTGGTCTGTAGGTCTTGGTCTGGTCTATAGGTCCTGGTCTGGTTTATAGGTCCTGGTCTATAGGTCCTGGTCTGTAGGTCCTGGTCTGTAGGTCCTGGTCTATAGGTCCTGGTCTGTAGGTCTTGGTCTGGTCTATAGGTCCTGGTCTGGTCTATAGGTCCTGGTCTGTAGGTCCTGGTCTGTAGGTCCTGGTCTGTAGGTCCTGGTCTGTAGGTCCTGGTCTATAGGTCCTGGTCTGGTCTATAGGTCCTGGTCTATAGTTCCTGGTCTATAGGTCCTGGTCTGGTCTATAGGTCCTGGTCTGTAGGTCCTGGTAGGTCCTGGTCTATAGGTCCTGGTCTGTAGGTCCTGGTCTATAGGTCCTGGTCTGTAGGTCCTGGTCTATAGGTCCTGTTCTATAGGTCCTGGTCTGTAGGTCCTGGTCTATAGGTCCTGGTCTATAGGTCCTGGTCTATAGGTCCTGGTCTGGTCTATAGGTCCTGGTCTGGTCTATAGGTCCTGGTCTGTAGGTCCTGGTCTGTAGGTCCTGGTCTGTAGGTCCTGGTCTATAGGTCCTGGTCTATAGGTCCTGGTCTATAGGTCCTGGTCTATAAGTCCTGGTCTGGTCTATAGGTCCTGGTCTATGTCCTGGTCTGGACTGTAGATCCTGGTCTATAGGTCCTGGTCTGGTCTATAGGTCCTGGTCTATAGGTCCTGGTCTGGTCTATAGGTCCTGGTCTGGTCTATAGGTCCTGGTCTGGTCTATAGGTCCTGGTCTGGTCTATAGGTCCTGGTCTAGAGGTCCTGGTCTGGTCTATAGGTTCTGGTCTGTAGGTCCTGGTCTGGTCTATAGGTCCTGGTCTATAGGTCCCGGTCTGGTCTATAGGTCCTGGTCTATAGGTCCTGGTCTATAGGTCCTGGTCTATAGGTCCTGGTCTGTAAGTCCTGGTCTCTATGTTCTGGTCTATAGGTTCTGGTCTGGTCTATAGGTCCTGGTCTGTAGATCCTGGTCTATAGGTCCTGGTCTATAAGTCCTGGTCTATAGGTCCTGGTCTGGTCTATAGGTCCTGGTCTGGTCTATAGGTCCTGGTCTATAGGTCCTGGTCTGTAAGTCCTGGTCTGTAGGTCCTGGTCTATAGGTCCTGGTCTATAGGTCCTGGTCTATAGGTCCTGGTCTGGTCTTTAGGTCCTGGTCTGGTCTAGGTCCTGGTCTGGTCTATAGGTCCTGGTCTATAGGTCCTGGTCTGGTCTATAGGTCCTGGTCTAGAGGTCCTGGTCTATAGGTCCTGGTCTATAGGTCCTGGTCTATAGTTCCTGGTCTGGTCTATAGGTTCTGGTCTGGTCTATAGATCCTGGTCTATAGGTTCTGGTCTGGTCTATAGGTCCTGGTCTGGTCTATAGGTCCTGGTCTATAAGTCCTGGTCTATAAGTCCTGGTCTATAAGTCCTGGTCTATAGGTCCTGGTCTATAGGTCCTGGTCTATAGGTCCTGGTCTATAGGTCCTGGTCTTGTCTAGAGGTCCTGGTCTATAGGTCCTGGTCTGGTCTATAGGTCCTGCATTTCAATTAACAGATTGGATGGCGTATCGCTGCAGAATGCTGTGGAAGGCATGCTAGTAAAGTGTTCCTTGAATTCTAAATCAATCACAGCCAGTGTTACCATCACACCTCCTCCTCCATGCTTCACGGGGGGAACCTGTGAACATGGCAGATGGAAGCAAACATCTCAAATTTGGACTCACCTGACCAAAGCACAGATATCCATCGGTCTAATGTCCATTGCTCGTGTTTCTTGGCCCAAGCAAGTCTCTTCTACTCATTGGTGTCCTTTAGTAGTGGTTTCTTTGCAGCAATTCGACCATGAAGACCTGATTCACACGGTCTCCTCTGAACAGTTGATGTTGAGATGTGTCTGTTACTTGAACTCTGCAAAGCATTTATTTGGGCTGCAATTTCTGAAGCTGGTAACTCGAATGAACTTATCCTCTGCAGCAGAGGTAACTCTGGGTCTTCCTTTCCTGTGGCGGTCCTCATGAGAGACAGTTTCATCATAGCGCTTGATGGTTTTTGCGACTGCATTTGAAGAAACTTTCAAAGATCATGAAGTGTTTCATATTGACTGACCTTCATGTCTTATGTAATGATGGACTGTCGTTTCTCTTTGCTTATTTGAGCTGTTCTTGCCATAATATGGACTTGGTATTTTACCAAATAGGACTATCTTCTGTATACCACCCCTACCTTGTCACATCACAACTGATTGGCTCAAACGGCATTAAGAAGGAAAGAAATTCCACAAATGAACTGTTAACAGGGCACACCTGTTAATTGAAATGCATTCCAGGTGACTACCTCATGAAGCTGGTTGAGAGAATGCCAAGTGTGCAAAGCTGTCATCAAGACAAAGAAAGGGTGGCTACTTTGAAGAATCTAAAATCTATTTAATTTGTTTAGCACTTTTTTCCTTCTACATGATTCCATATGTGTTATTTCATAGTTTTGATGTCTTCACTATTATTCTACAATGTAGAAAATAGTAAACAGAAAAACCCTTGAATGAGTGGGTGTGTCCAAACTTTTGACGGGTTCTGTGTAAACATTTTCCTGAAGGTATAATTTTTTATAGATTACTAATGTTATTGTCCCCACTCCAACAAAGAAATACTTAAATGCATGTAATTTTGTCCTTGAAACATTTCATTGAAATAGTATTCCATCCATTCCTATGGAGAACTGTTTCTACTGGGGAGTACCAATATGGCCGATACTGGGGAGCCTGTCAATGGCCAATACACAGCAATTAACAATCCAGGGTTCATATACATAGTCTAACAGTGATTCTGCCTGCTTACCAAATGGCACCCTATTCCCTTCATAGAGCACTATCTTTGACCGGGGCACATATGGAATAGGTGCCATTTGGGATGTAACTTCTTTCCTCTTCCCTCCTCCAAAACTCCTCCTCCCAGCCCCTCCTCCTAGCCGTTACTTTCCACTCCGCCCAGCCCCTCCTCCCAGCCGCTACTTTCCCCTACTCTCAGCTGGTCAGTAGTTGGGTCAGTAGTGGGGTCAGTAGTTGGGTCAGTAGCTGGTCAGCAGTTGGGTCAGTAGTTGTGTCAGTAGTTGGGTCAGTAGCTGGGTCAGTAGCTGGTCAGTAACTGGTCTGTAGCTGGGGCAGTAGTTGGGTCAATGCCTGGTCAGTAGCTAGGTCAGTAGCTGGTCAGTAGTTTGGTCAGTAGCTGGGTTAGTAGCTGGGTCAGTAGTTGAGTCAGAAGCTGGTCAGTGGCTGGTCAGTAGCTGGTCAGTAGTGGGGTCAGTAGGTGGGTCAGTAGTTGGGACAGTGGCTGTGTCAGTAGTTGGGTCAGTAGCTGGGTCAGTAGCTGGGTCAGTAGTTGGGTCAGTAGCTGGGTCAGTAGTTGAGTCAGTAGCTGGGTCAGTAGCTGGGTCAGTAGTTGAGTCCGTAGCTGGGTCAGTAGCTGGGTCAGTAGTTGGGTCAGTGGCTGGGTCAGTAGTTGGGTCAGTAGTTGGGTCAGTAGTTGAGTCAGTAGCTGGGTCAGTAGCTGGGTCAGTAGCTGGGTCAGTAGTTGGGTCAGTAGCTGGGTCAGTAGTTGAGTCAGTAGCTGGGTCAGTAGCTGGGTCAGTAGCTGGGTCAGTAGTTGGGTCAGTAGTTGAGTCAGTAGCTGGGTGGGCTGGTTTGCTGTGTCTCTAACTCTCTAAACCTTTACAGGATCCTGTTTCAGCAGGAAACAGACCAGAGTGGGAGACCTATTTTCAGAGATACACACACACACACACACACACACACACACACACACACACACACACACACACACACACACACACACACACACACACACACACACACACACACACACACACACACACACACACACACACACACACAAATACACACAAATACACACACACACACACAGAAGCACGCGCACAAACACACACATTAACTTTTCACATTTGGAGAGATCCCCAGATAAACTTCTCAGTGTGGTTACGGTTAGAGGGTTGGAGCTTAAGATATAACTGCCTATGCAAGCTCAGCTGCCTGGACCTGAGGCCTGGGTTTAGAACAGAATTTAACTGGGTCTCTCTCGGCATGGATTAAAGTCTATCATATTGCTACAGATGTAGGATCTTAATTTGAGCCAGTTTTTGTAGGGGTCGATACATTTTTCGTAAAGGGAAGTGGAAAATATTGTGACGACAGAAAGCTGGGAGACGAGAAGGAAGTACAGGGAGTGAATATTGAATATGCTACAAAACACGGACAGCGTCTGGACAAGGGGAAACATAACGACATTAATGCTGACACCGGGATCGAACTGAGGAACAGACAGATATAGAGGAAGCAATCAATAAGGTGGTGGAGTCCAGGTGAGTCCGATGAAGCGCTGATACGCGTAACGATGGTGACAGGCAGTGGTGGTTCTAGCTTGTATGGCTCCCTGGGCGAAATCCCCCTTCACTGTCAAGACTACATTACCCATCACCCAACACTGTCAACCAAGAATCAAGACTACATTACCCATCACCCAACACTGTCAACCAAGAATCAAGACTACATTACCCATCACCCAACACTGTCAAGACTACATTACCCATCCCCAACACTGTCAAGACTACATTACCCATCCCCCAACACTATCAAGACTACATTACCCATCCCCCAACACTGTCAACCAAGAGTCAAGACTACATTACCCATCCCCCAACACTGTCAACCAAGAGTCAAGACTACATTACCCATTCCCCAACACTGTCAAGACTACATTACCCATCCCCCAACACTGTCAAGACTACATTACCCATCCCCCAACACTATCAAGAGTACATTACCCATCCCCCAACACTGTCAACCAAGAGTCAATACTACATTACCCATCCCCCAACACTGTCAACCAAGAGTCAGGACTACATTACCCATCACCCAACACTGTCAACCAAGAGTCAGGACTACATTACCCATCCCCCAACACTGTCAACCAAGAGTCAAGACTACATTACCCACTCCCCAACACTGTCAACCAATAGTCAAGACTACATTACCCATCACCCAACACTGTCAACCAAGAGTCAAGACTACATTACCCATCCCCCAACACTGTCAACCAAGAGTCAAGACTACATTACCCACTCCCCAACACTGTCAACCAAGAGTCAAGACTACATTACCCATCACCCAACACTGTCAACCAAGAGTCAAGACTACATTACCCATCCCCCAACACTGTCAACCAAGAGTCAAGACTACATTACCCACTCCCCAACACTGTCAACCAAGAGTCAAGACTACATTACCCATCACCCAACACTGTCAACCAAGAATCAGGACTACATTACCCACTCCCCAACACTGTCAACCAAGAGTCAAGACTACATTACCCATCACCCAACACTGTCAACCAAGAGTCAAGACTACATTACCCACTCCCCAACACTGTCAACCAAGAGTCAAGACTACATTACCCATCACCCAACACTGTCAACCAAGAGTCAAGACTACATTACCCACTCCCCAACACTGTCAACCAAGAGTCAAGACTACATTACCCACTCCCCAACACTGTCAACCAAGAGTCAAGACTACATTACCCATCACGCAACACTGTCAACCAAGAATCAGGACTACATTACCCACTCCCCAACACTGTCAACCAAGAGTCAAGACTACATTACCCATCACCCAACACTGTCAACCAAGAGTCAAGACTACATTACCCACTCCCCAACACTGTCAACCAAGAGTCAAGACTACATTACCCACTCCCCAACACTGTCAACCAAGAGTCAAGACTACATTACCCATCCCCCAACACTGTCAACCAAGAGTCAAGACTACATTACCCATCCCCCAACACTGTCAACCAAGAATCAGGACTACATTACCCACTCCACAACACTGTCAACCAAGAGTCAAGACTACATTACCCACTCCCCAACACTGTCAACCAAGAGTCAGGACTACATTACCCATCCCCCAACACTGTCAACCAAGAATCAGGACTACATTACCCACTCCACAACACTGTCAACCAAGAGTCAAGACTACATTACCCACTCCCCAACACTGTCAACCAAGAATCAGGACTACATTACCCACTCCCCAACACTGTCAACCAAGAGTCAAGACTACATTACCCATCACCCAACACTGTCAACCAAGAGTCAAGACTACATTACCCATCCCCCAACACTGTCAACCAAGAGTCAAGACTACATTACCCACTCCCCAACACTGTCAACCAAGAGTCAAGACTACATTACCCATCCCCCAACACTGTCAACCAAGAGTCAGGACTACATTACCCACTCCCCAACACTGTCAACCAAGAGTCAGGACTACATTACCCATCCCCCAACACTGTCAACCAAGAGTCAGGACTACATTACCCACTCCCCAACACTGTCAACCAAGAGTCAGGACTACATTACCCATCACCCAACACTGTTAACCAAGAATCAGGACTAGTCAAGACTAAACCAGTTCACCTTGGTGGTGTGCAGACTGGTTTTATATTATTCTTAACATTTTCAAAAACAAACCAGAAAAAAATGCAACAATATATCTGTGAAAATATATATTCACAGTATTATGAATGAATTGTGGTTGATTTGGTAGCATTTCGTAGTGTGACTGATGTTACTAACTGCATTAGTACTGTACAAAGTTAGAGGTGTGCTATTTGATAGATTCCCCCGCCCCCATCCCCATCTCATACTTCTGAGTGGGAGACCTTCCCAAGCAGTAGCCTGCCTAGCTCGCAAGCTAGAATCAGGGCTCCCACTCCGACGAGGCTAGTTTACCCCACGATCCCACACGGTGACATGATATCGTTGACCTGACGTGCAAACGAGCGATAGAGAACCGGGGCGGCTGCCCATGTCGCCTGCGTACCTAAATCCGCCACTGGTGACAGGTGTGCGTAAGGACGGGGGAGCCCGGCGCCCTCGAGAACCAGAGAGGGGAGCAGGAGTGACAATTACAAAACTTCAGAAGCCCCTTTTTTAAACCCTCACATTTCCTGCATTGCAACGTGGTGATCAAATTACGGTCCCACAGCTGTATATTCTAAATAAAGACCATTGTGACATTTTGTAAATGATGACAGTGGATATGTTTAGCATTTGGCCTCGCTTGTAGGTGATTATAGTGGATACTGCCCCGCATTTCCTGTTAAACAAAGTGCAAAGAGGTTAGACAGAACACAGTGATATGAAACTGGTTATGACAAAGACACAACACAGTGATATGAAACTGGTTATGACAAAGACAGAACACAGTGATATGAAACTGGTTATAACAAAGACAGAACACAGTGATATGAAACTGGTTATGACAAAGACAGAACACAGTGATATGAAACTGGTTATAACAAAGACAGAACACAGTGATATGAAACTGGTTATGACAAAGACAGAACACAGTGATATGAAACTGGTTATGACAAAGACAGAACACAGTGATATGAAACTGGTTATAACAAAGACAGAACACAGTGATATGAAACTGGTTATAACAAAGACAGAACACAGTGATATGAAACTGGTTAAAACAAAGACAGAACACAGTGATATGAAACCGGTTATGACAAAGACAGAACACAGTGATATGAAACTGGTTATAACAAAGACAGAACACAGTGATATGAAACTGGTTATGACAAAGACAAAACACAGTGATATGAAAATGGTTATAACAAAGACAGAACACAGTGATATGAAACCGGTTATAACAAAGACAGAACACAGTGATATGAAACTGGTTATAACAAAGACAGAACACAGTGATATGAAACTGGTTAAAACAAAGACAGAACACAGTGATATGAAACCGGTTATGACAAAGACAGAACACAGTGATATGAAACTGGTTATAACAAAGACAGAACACAGTGATATGAAACTGGTTATGACAAAGACAAAACACAGTGATATGAAAATGGTTATAACAAAGACAGAACACAGTGATATGAAACCGGTTATAACAAAGACAGAACACAGTGATATGAAACCGGTTATAACAAAGACAGAACACAGTGATATGAAACTGGTTATAACAAAGACAGAACACAGTGATATGAAACTGGTTATAACAAAGACAGAACACAGTGATATGAAACTGGTTATAACAAAGACAGAACACAGTGATATGAAACTGGTTAAAACAAAGACAGAACACAGTGATATGAAACCGGTTATGACAAAGACAGAACACAGTGATATGAAACCGGTTATAACAAAGACAGAACACAGTGATATGAAAAGACAAAACGTACAAAGAGCTTGAACATTGCTGTTTTTTTCTTTCTCTCCAGCTGGTGTAATACGATCCGAGGGGATTCTGATCAGTGATATCTTCCCCAGCTGATTTTTCCAGATAGCTTCCTTAGACCTCAGAGTGACAGTGACAGACTCTACCAACCAGGCCTACTGTACATCTGGTTTATCTAATAAGAGTTCTGTTCTGTTCTGTTCTGTTCTGTGCTAGTGCCAACCAGATAGAACAGTGTGATATCCCGAGGCAGCCTCCCGGATACAGTGTAGCACTGTTCCGTCAGGGCTGTGGTATGCACCATGTGGAGCCTAGCAGAACAAGCAGTGCCCTGCAGCACCAGCAGGTCTGTAAACAGGACAGGATAGGAGGAGGATATTACCATATTAGTGTGTGTTTATACAGCTAGCTGTATGTGTGTGTGTGTGTGTGTGTGTGTGTGTGTGTGTGTGTGTGTGTGTGTGTGTGTGTGTGTGTGTGTGTGTGTGTGTGTGTGTGTGTGTGTGTGTGTGTGTGTGTGTGTGTGTGTGTGTGTGTGTGTGTGTGTGTGTGTGTGTGTGTGTGTGTGTGTGTGTGTGTGTGCATGCCGTGGACATCCGTATCTAGTATTATTTTAAAAGAGAGTAAAATTATCTCACTGTAACAGGCTGTGAAGAGCTGTTTAACAGAAATGATCTGTAATGGATATATCTGTGACAGTCTCCTCTCTTCCCTCTTCCAGTCTCCTCTCTTCCCTATTCCAGTGTCTCTCTTCCCTCTTCCAGTCTCTTCTCTTCCCTCTTCCAGTCTCCTCTCTTCCCTCTTCCAGTCTCCTCTCTTCCATCTTCCAGTCTCCTCTCTTCCCTCTTCCAGTCTCCTCTCTTCCCTCTTCTAGTCTCCTCTCTTCCCTCTTCTAGTCTCCTCTCTTCTCTCTTCCAGTCTCCTCTCTTCCCTCTTCCAGTCTCCTCTCTTCCCTCTTCCAGTCTCCTCTCTTCCTTCTTCCAGTCTCCTCTCTTCCCTCTTCCAGTCTCTTCTCTTCCCTCTTCCAGTCTCCTCTCTTCCCTCTCCCAGTCTCCTCTCTTCCCTCTTCCAGTCTCCTCTCTTCCCTCTTCCAGTCTCCTCTCTTCCCTCTTCCAGTCTCTTCTCTTCCCTCTTCCAGTCTCCTCTCTTCCCTCTTCCAGTCTCCTCTCTTCCCTCTTCCAGTCTCCTCTCTTCCCTCTTCCAGTCTCCTCTCTTCCCTCTTCCAGTCTCCTCTCTTCCCTCTTCCAGTCTCCTTTCTTCCCTCTTCCAGTCTCCTCTCTTCCCTCTTCCAGTCTCCTCTCTTCCCTCTTCCAGTCTCCTCTCTTCCCTCTTCCAGTCTCCTCTCTTCCAGTCTCTTCTCTTCCCTCTTCCAGTCTCCTCTCTTCCCTCTCCCAGTCTCCTCTCTTCCCTCTTCCAGTCTCCTCTCTTCCCTCTTCTAGTCTCCTCTCTTCCCTCTTCTAGTCTCCTCTCTTCCCTCTTCCAGTCTCCTCTCTTCCAGTCTCCTCTCTTCCCTCTTCTAGTCTCCTCGCTTCCCTCTTCTAGTCTCCTCTCCTCCCTCTTCTAGTCTCCTCTCTTCCCTCTTCTAGTCTCCTCTCTTCCCTCTTCCAGTCTCCTCTCTTCCCTCTTCTAGTCTCCTCTCTTCCCTCTTCTAGTCTCCTCTCTTCCCTCTTCCTGTCTCCTCTCTTCCCTCTTCCTGTCTCCTCTCTTCCCTCTTCTAGTCTCCTCTCTTCCCTCTTCCAGTCTCCTCTCTTCCCTCTTCTAGTCTCCTCTCTTCCCTCTTCTAGTCTCCTCTCTTCCCTCTTCTAGTCTCCTCTCTTCCCTCTTCTAGTCTCCTCTCTTCCCTCTTCTAGTCTCCTCTCTTCCCTCTTCTAGTCTCCTCTCTTCCCTCTTCTAGTCTCCTCTCTTCCCTCTTCTAGTCTCCTCTCTTCCCTCTTCTAGTCTCCTCTCTTCCAGTCTCCTCTCTTCCCTCTTCTAGTCTCCTCTCTTCCCTCTTCTAGTCTCCTCTCTTCCCTCTTCTAGTCTCCTCTCTTCCCTCTTCTAGTCTCCTCTCTTCCCTCTTCCAGTCTCCTCTCTTCCCTCTTCTAGTCTCCTCTCTTCCCTCTTCTAGTCTCCTCTCTTCCCTCTTCCTGTCTCCTCTCTTCCCTCTTCCTGTCTCCTCTCTTCCCTCTTCTAGTCTCCTCTCTTCCCTCTTCCAGTCTCCTCTCTTCCCTCTTCTAGTCTCCTCTCTTCCCTCTTCTAGTCTCCTCACTTCCCTCTTCTAGTCTCCTCTCTTCCCTCTTCTAGTCTCCTCTCTTCCCTCTTCTAGTCTCCTCTCTTCCCTCTTCCAGTCTCCTCTCTTCCCTCTTCCAGTCTCCTCTCTTCCCTCTTCCAGTCTCCTCTCTTCCAGTCTCCTCTCTTCCCTCTTCTAGTCTCCTCTCTTCCCTCTTCCAGTCTCCACTCTTCCCTCTTCTAGTCTCCTCTCTTCCCTCTTCTAGTCTCCTCTCTTCCGTCTTCTAGTCTCCTCTCTTCCCTCTTCCTGTCTCCTCTCTTCCCTCTTCCTGTCTCCTCTCTTCCCTCTTGTAGTCTCCTCTCTTCCCTCTTCCAGTCTCCACTCTTCCCTCTTCTAGTCTCCTCTCTTCCCTCTTCTAGTCTCCTCTCTTCCGTCTTCTAGTCTCCTCTCTTCCCTCTTCCTGTCTCCTCTCTTCCCTCTTCCTGTCTCCTCTCTTCCCTCTTGTAGTCTCCTCTCTTCCCTCTTCCAGTCTCCTCTCTTCCCTCTTCTAGTCTCCTCTCGTCCCTCTTCTAGTCTCCTCTCTTCCCTCTTCTAGTCTCCTCTCTTCCGTCTTCTAGTCTCCTCTCTTCCCTCTTCCTGTCTCCTCTCTTCCCTCTTCCTGTCTCCTCTCTTCCCTCTTGTAGTCTCCTCTCTTCCCTCTTCCAGTCTCCTCTCTTCCCTCTTCTAGTCTCCTCTCTTCCCTCTTCTAGTCTCCTCTCTTCCCTCTTCCAGTCTCCTCTCTTCCAGTCTCCTCTCTTCCCTCTTCTAGTCTCCTCTCTTCCCTCTTCTAGTCTCCTCTCTTCCCTCTTCCAGTCTCCTCTCTTCCAGTCTCCTCTCTTCCCTCTTCTAGTCTCCTCTCTTCCCTCTTCTAGTCTCCTCTCTTCCCTCTTCTAGTCTCCTCTCTTCCCTCTTCTAGTCACCTCTCTTCCCTCTTCCAGTCTCCTCTCTTCCCTCTTCTAGTCTCCTCTCTTCCCTCTTCTAGTCTCCTCTCTTCCCTCTTCTAGTCTCCTCTCTTCTAGTCTCCTCTCTTCTAGTCTCCTCTCTTCTAGTCTCCTCTCTTCTAGTCTCCTCTCTTCTAGTCTCCTCTCTTCTAGTCTCCTCTCTTCTAGTCTCCTCTCTTCCCTCTTCTAGTCTCCTCTCTTCCCTCTTCTAGTCTCCTCTCTTCCCTCTTCCAGTCTCCTCTCTTCCAGTCT
The DNA here is from genome assembly GCF_021184085.1 of Oncorhynchus gorbuscha. NCBI lineage: Eukaryota > Metazoa > Chordata > Actinopteri > Salmoniformes > Salmonidae > Oncorhynchus > Oncorhynchus gorbuscha. The sequence goes on along the minus strand of NC_060185.1, from coordinate 5,004,860 downwards.
CCTCTCTTCCCTCTTCCAGTCTCCTCTCTTCCCTCTTCCTGTCTCCTCTCTTCCCTCTTCCAGTCTCCTCTCTTCCCTCTTCTAGTCTCCTCTCTTCCCTCTTCTAGTCTCCTCTCTTCCCTCTTCTAGTCTCCTCTCTTCTAGTCTCCTCTCTTCTAGTCTCCTCTCTTCCCTCTTCTAGTCTCCTCTCGTCCCTCTTCTAGTCTCCTCTCTTCTAGTCTCCTCTCTTCTAGTCTCCTCTCTTCCCTCTTCTAGTCTCCTCTCTTCCCTCTTCTAGTCTCCTCTCTTCTAGTCTCCTCTCTTCTAGTCTCCTCTCTTCTAGTCTCCTCTCTTCCTGTCTCCTCTCTTAAAACTGATGAAGTTCAGTGTACATCTGATGAAGTTCAGTGTAAAAGAGAGGAATACAGAGTTAAACCCTGCTTCAAGGAGACATAACTCTGATACCGAGTACAGACAGAACTCTGATACCAAGTAAAGACAGAACTCTGATGCCAAGTAAAGACAGAACTCTGATGCCAAGTAAAGACAGAACTCTGATACCAAGTAAAGACAGAACTCTGATACCGAGTAAAGACAGAACTCTGATACCAAGTAAAGACAGAACTCTGATACCGAGTAAAGACAGAACTCTGATACCAAGTAAAGACAGAACTCTGATACCGAGTAAAGACAGAACTCTGATACCAAGTAAAGACAGAACTCTGATACCGAGTAAAGACAGAACTCTGATACCCGAGTAAAGACAGAACTCTGATACCAACTAAAGACAGACGTTCTAATTTTCGGCCCATCCCTACGTTACCTGTCAGAGCCCCAGTTTTCTTCTTCCTCCCTGATCTCCTACCTGCTTACCTTACTAAGCCTCCAAAATCCTGTAAATCCTTTTGGCAACTAGGCTTCAGTTAGACGAGGGCCCAGTTATCTATCTGGATTCCTCCTATCGAATAGGATGAAATGCACAGTAAATAGAAATAATAGAACAGGAGTTCCCATTCAAGTCAATGATTCGTCCATTCTGTTCATTGTATTTCTATGCATTTAATCCTATCTGATAGGAGGAATCCAGATAGATGACTTCTTAAAAACTGGGCCCAGATCAGAATGCTTTCCTCCCTGTTAATTATAGATTGAACCCTGAACTCTTTAAAATCAGAAACCCCGTTGGTGCTGAAGGCAACTGCTCTGTGTGTGTGTGTGTGTGTGTGTGTGTGTGTGTGTGTGTGTGTGTGTGTGTGTGTGTGTGTGTGTGTGTGTGTGTGTGTGTGTGTGTGTGTGTGTGTGTGTGTGTGTGTGTGTGTGTGTGTGTGTGTGTGTGTGTGTGTGTGTGTGTGTGTGTGTGTGTGTGTGTGTGTGTGTGTGTGTGTGTGTGTGTGTGCGTGCGTGCGTGCGTGCGTGCGTGCGTGTGTGTGTGTGTGTGTGTGTGTGAGTTGATGGTGTTTATTTCAGTATTCATACATTGTTGCCTGTTGTTATTTCCCTGATAAAGCCACACTGTGTTCCAAATAGTATCCTAGTTCCCTACATAGTGCACTACTTTAGATAGGGCCCTATTCCCTACATAGTGCACTACTTTAGATAGGGCCTTATTCCCTATATAGTGCTCTACTTTTGACCAGGGCCCTATTCCCTATATAGTGCACTGCTTTAGATAGGGCCTTATTCCCTATATAGTGCTCTACTTTTGACCAGGGCCCTATTCCCTATATAGTGCACTGCTTTAGATAGGGCCTTATTCCCTATATAGTGCACTACTTTAGATTGGGCCCTATTCCCTATATAGTGCACTACTTTAGATAGGGCCCTACTCCCTATATAGTGCACTACTTTAGATAGGGCCCTACTCCCTATATAGTGCACTACTTTAGATAGGGCCTTATTCCCTATATTGTACACTACTTTAGATAGGACCCTATTCCCTATATAGTGCACTACTTTACACCAGAGCCCTATGGCTCTAATGACACTATATGGGGAATAGGGTGCTTTGTGGGACATTGCCTCTGTCCCTCAGTGCTAGAGGGGGGAGGCAAGGGAGAGGGGAGGCAGGGGGAGGGGGAGGCAGGGGAGAGGGGGAGGCAGGGGAGAGGGGGAGGCAGGGGAGAGGGTGAGGCAGGGGAGAGGGGGAGGCAGGGGAGAGGGGGAGGCAGGGGAGAGGGGAGGCAGGGGAGAGGGGGAGGCAGGGGAGAGGGGGAGAGGGGGAGGCAGGGGAGAGGGGGAGGCAGGGGAAAGTGGGGAGGAAGACTAGGAGAGAGATAATGGAAGAGGAGCCTGGGTGATAATAACACAGTCTGGTTTTTGTCACAGAGGTCGGAACCAGTGTCTTCTACGCTCTACTATACTGTGTTATCTCTATACTGTGTTATCTCTGTACTGTGTTATCTCTTTACTGTGTTATCCCTATACTGTGTTATCTCTTTACTGTGTTATCTCTATACTGTGTTATCTCTATACTGTGTTATCTCTATACTGTGTTATCTCTGTACTGTGTTATCTCAATACTGTGTTATCTCTATACTGTGTTATCTCTATACTGTGTTATCTATATACTGTGTTATCTCTATACTGTGTTATCTATATACTGTGTTATCTCTATACTGTGTTATCTATATACTGTGTTATCTCTATACTGTGTTATCTCTATACTGTGTTATCTCTATACTGTGTTATCTCTATACTGTGTTATCTATATACTGTGTTATCTATATACTGTGTTATCTCTATACTGTGTTATCTATATACTGTGTTATCTCTATACTGTGTTATCTATATACTGTGTTATCTCTATACTGTGTTATCTCTATACTGTGTTATCTATATACTGTGTTATCTCTATACTGTGTTATCTATATACTGTGTTATCTCTATACTGTGTTATCTATATACTGTGTTATCTCTATACTGTGTTATCTCTATACTGTGTTATCTATATACTGTGTTATCTCTATACTGTGTTATCTATATACTGTGTTATCTCTATACTGTGTTATCTCTATACTGTGTTATCTCTATACTGTGTTATCTCTATACTGTGTTATCTATATACTGTGTTATCTCTATACTGTGTTATCTCTATACTGTGTTATCTATATAATGTGTTATCTATATACTGTCTTATCTCTATACTGTGTTATCTCTATACTGTGGTATCTATATACTGTGTTATCTCTATACTGTGTTATCTCTCTGTATGGAGGTTATATGTCCCATAGCTCCACTATACTGTGTTATCTCTCTGTATGGAGGCTGTATGTCCCATAGCAACACTATACTGTTTTATCTCTCTATATGGAGGCTGTATGTCCCATAGCAACACTATACTATGTTATCTCTCTATATGGAGGTATGTTATCTCTCTATATGGAGGCTGTATGTCCCATAGCAACAATATACTATGTTATCTCTCTATATGGAGGCTGTATGTCCCATAGCAACAATATACTGTGTTATCTCTCAATATGGAGGCTGTATGTCCCATAGCAACAATATACTGTGTTTTCTCTATACTGTGTTATCTCTATACTGTGTTATCTCTCAATATGGAGGCTGTATGTCCCATAGCTCATCCCATGAACCCTCCTATGTCATCACCAAGCCTGTTCTGGACACTGTCTGTATGATGAGACCTCTTAGCATGCCGGCACACAGACGACACTCCTGTTGTTGTCATGGTAACCGGATATGACCTTCCCGAGACCTCTATATCTTCCCCACCATCAGTCCCAGGGTTCTAAATGCTAACCTAATGCCCTATGGCATCATGGGTTCTCAAAGTGAGGTACTGCAGGGGATTTCAAGTCCAGATTTCAAAATATTTATTAAAAATATTTTTTTAAATTACATTTCATTTTTTTAAATGAATATTACCAACAACAACAGATTAAACACATTTTGTAAATACGTGAAATAAGTTTAAAGGATGTAATACAATATATTAAATTACAATATTGTTAATGTACATTTTCATTTATGTTCTTTTAAAGGGATACTTTTTTGTTTTTCAAAAGCTATGCATGGTATCCAATATTCATACCGGGACAGATACAACATTGAGATCTCACTATGTGACGACAGGATGAGGAAGAGGATAGTGTCGCGATATGTTATTGAAGATCTGTCAAATTAACGAATGTATAAAATATTGAATAGCTCTTTGTAAGACATTAAATTGTGACCCGATTCAGGAAACTAGACATATGTCGCAAGTGACGACCTCACATGAGAGCCATTTGGACGTTAAAAAAAAGCGTAATCTAATATTTATTAAATATTTTAATTTTTCCTTATTGTAGGCTACTACTTTTAGTCTTAATCTTTACTACACTACTCTCTGTTTAGTACATGACCTCACATGAGAATCCTTAATAAAGTGATGGGTGGGGATAAGGCTAAAGAGGGTGTGAACAATGCTGAATGGGTGTAGACAAAGAAGAGCTCTCCAGTAGGTGTACCAAAACATTCAAGGGCCATTTTCTCAAAAGTGAGTTTACAGGTTTATCAACCTTCCTATTGTTCCTCAACTGTAATGTATGATATACCATTTTGTAGCTCTGAGTCTCTACTTTTATACAATGTAAAAAATAAAAAATAAACACCCGGCTTTGGAGTAGATAGGTCTATTTCTCTACTTTTGAGAGAATCTGGTTAGTAGTTCCTGAAGACCTCCAGCAATCGTGCTAAGCTAATGATATGATTCCTTCCAAATACATACAAATGGTATCCATGAGTTTGTCTGACTCTGGTTAAGTAGGAAATAAATAATAAATCCCGAGGTATCCCTTTAACCCCAGGCAACATGGGCCTCGGAGAATCACGGGATATTGGTACTCCACCAATTATACGTTTTTCAACTCGATAACTTCTTGTATTCCCCCTCAAAATGTTCTTCCTTTTTTAAATGTTTTCAAAAAATATTTTTAACATCAATGCACTGTAATTTAAGCTTTATTAAAACAGCTACGTTTTCTCTTTGCCTCATGGCAAAATGTGTAGAGTTTCAGGATATTTTCTTTAAACATGCCAGGCGGTGTCTGAGAAAGGTCTGAAAGATTGCCAGAGCCACCCGAGACTGTTCTCCATGCAGGCGGTACCGGCAGGCGGGAACCGGTGCATCAAGGCTCAGACAGACAGACTCCTAAACAGCTTCTATCCTCTGGCCATAAGACTGTTAAATGGCTAACAACTACTGCACTCCCTCTCTCAAATGGTATTCACACAGACTCTATGCCCATCCATCCACAGGTCTCTACCCACTCAGACACAACCTATGCTGGAAGTCAAATTATTATTGATCAGGTTCATTACTCTATTACGCTGCTATCCTGTGATTATTGATTTACCATTACCATTCGTATGTACTGTGGCTATTTACCCTGCTACTGGTCACTATGACTGCTGTTTACATACACACACATACACACACACATATATATATATATATATATATATATATATATATATATATATATATATATATATATATATATATATATAATATATATATATATTAGTATCTATCTACAGTACCGGTCAAAACTTTTAGAATACCTACTTATTCAAGGGTTTTAATGAATTTTTTGACAATTTTCTACATTGTAGATTAATAGTGAAGACATCTAAACTATGAAATAACACATATGGAATCATGTAGTAACCAAAAAAGTGTTAAACAAATCAAAATATGTATATTTGATTCTTCAAAGTAGCCACCCTTTGCCTTGATGACAGTTTTGCACACTCTTGGCATTCTTTCAACCAGCTTCACATAGAATGTGTTTCCAACAGTCTTGAAGGAGTTCCTACATATGCTGAGCACTTGTTGGCTGCTTTTCCTTCACTCTGTGGTCCAACTCATCCTAAACCATCCCAATTGGGTTGAGGTCGGGTGATTGTGGAGGCCAGGTCATCTGATGCAGCACTCCATCACTCTCCTTCTTGGTCAAATTGCCCTAACACAGCCTGGAGGTGTGGTGGGTCATTGTCCTGTTGAAAATTAAATCATAGTCCCACTAAACACAAATCAGATGGGATGGCGTATCGCTGCAGAATCTGTTGTAGCCTGCTGGTTAACTTCTTTGGGACTGGGGGGCAGTATTGAGTAGCTTGGATGAATAAGGTGCCCAGAGTAAACTACCTGCTACTCAGGCACAGATGCTAATATATGCATATTATTAGTATATTTGGATAGGAAACACTCTGAAGTTTATAAAACTGTTTGAATGATGTCTGTGAGTATGACAGAACTCAGGAAGTGATTGCCTATCGAATATACAGTGTCTATGGGGACATATTGCACATTCTAAGGCTTCTATGGGGACATATTGCACATCCTAAGGCTTCCACTAGATGTCAACAGTCTTTAGAACCTTGTTTGATGCTTCCACTGTGAAGGAGGGGGGAATGGGAGCTGAGTGAGTCAGAGGTCTGCCAGAGTTGTCATGTTTTGTCATTGGTTATCATGTCTTGTCTCTGTGCTTCCCTTCTATTCGTTTCCCTCTGCTGGTCTTATTAGGTTCTTTCCCTCTTTCTATCCCTCTCTTCCCCTCCCTCTCTCCCTCTCTCGCTCTCTCTCCTTATCGTTCCGTTCCTGCTCCCAGCTGTTCCTCATTTACTCTTTTCACACCTGTCCCCTATTTTGCCCTCTGATTAGAGCCACTATTTCTCCCTCTGTTTTCCGCTTCTGTCCTTGTCGGATCCTTGTATGATGTTCGCTGTTCTGTGTCCTTGTCTCGCCCTGTCGTGTTTTATCTTCTTCAGATGCTGCGTGTGAGCAGGTGTCTTAGTCTGCTACGGTCGGTGCCTTCCCGAAGCAACCTGCAGTCTATGGTCGAGTCTCCAGTCAGTCCTCGCTACTACGAGTGGATTTCAGTTTTTCCTGTTTTGTTTTCTCCTTGTTATTTCCAGGATTATTACTTTTGTCTTATACTGGAATAAAGACTCTGTTTTCGTTAAGTCGCTTTTGGGTCCTCATTCACCAGCGTAACAAGAGTGCCATGAGCTGACCCCGCACGTTCACGTGAGAGTTAACTTGCGTTCCATTGCATTTCTACAGACAAAGGAATTCTCTGGTTGAAACATGATTAAAGATTTATGATAAAAACATCCTAAAGATTGATTCTATACTTCGTTTGACATGTTTCTACGGACTGTAACTTTTTTACTTTTAGTCTGCTCGCGAATTGGGATGAAAAAAATGGCGGATATCTGTATGGCTTGTTGGTTGTCTGAGCGCTGTACTCAGATTATTGCATGGTGTGCTTTTTCAGTAAAGATTTTTTGAAATCTGACACAGCGGTTGCATTAAGGAGAAGTTTAGGAGAAGTCCATGCATAACACTATTTCTGTACATTTATGTGGCTCTCTGCAAAATCCCCAGATGTTTTGGAACTACTGAACGTAACGCGCCAATGTAAACTGAGATTTTTGGATATAAATATGAACTTTATCGAACAAAACATACATGTATTGTATAACATGAAGTCCTATGAGTGTCATCTGATGAAGATCATCAAAGGTTAGGGATTAATTTTATCTCTATTTCTGCTTTTTGTGATTCCTTTCTTTGGCTGGAAAAATGGCTGTGTTTTTTTGTGACTTGGCTCTGACATAATCGTTTGGTGTGCTTTCGTCGTAAAGCCTTTTTGAAATCGGACAATGTGGCTGTATCTACAACAAGTTTATCTTTAAAATGGTGTGAAATACTTGTATGTTTGAAGAATTTTAATTATGGGATTTCTGTTGTTTTGAATTTGGCGCCCTGCACTTTCACTGGCTGTTGGTGAGGTGGGACTCTGCCGTCCCACATATCCCAGAGAGGTTAATGAGATTTACTGTCAAGGCCCAGGTCTGACAGAATCTGAACAGAAGATCTAGGTGCTGCTGTAGGCCCTCCTTGGTTGGGGACAGATCTAGGTGCTGCTGTAGGCCCTCCTTGGTTGGGGACAGATCTAGGTGCTGCTGTAGGCCCTCCTTGGTTGGGGACAGATCTAGGTGCTGCTGTAGGCCCTCCTTGGTTGGGGACAGATCTAGGTGCTGCTGTAGGCCCTCCTTGGTTGGTGACAGAAGAACCAGATCATCAGCAGACATTTTACTTCTAGGTTCTAGGTTTAAGTGTTCCTTGAATTCTAAATAAATCAATTGATGTTGAGATGTGTCTGTTACTTGAACTCTGTGAAGCGTTTATTTGGGCTGCATTTTCTGAGACACACACACACACACACACACACACACACACACACACACACACACACACACACACACACACACACACACACACACACACACACACACACACACACACACACACACACACACACACACACACACACACACACACTGTCACTAGCAGTAACACTCACGTACAGTACATCAGTAATGTTATGTTAACAAGCTGTACAATGGCACACAGTCATAGCACACAGTCATAGCACACAGTCATAGCACACAGTCATATCTTCACACATCTTCTCTCTCTAACCACACACACACACACACACACACACACACACACACACACACACACACACACACACACACACACACACACACACACACACACACACACACACACACACACACACACACACACACACACACACACACACACACTCAGAATGAAACAGGCTGCGTGGCTGGAGCATGTGATAGACTGTTAGCAGCAAGTCCATAACACCCAGAGTTAAACACAAGTATGTTGATGACCCAACCAGATGCATGGACTGGAGGGAGGGAGAGAGGGAGAGACAGAGAGAGAGAGAGAGAGAGAGAGAGAGAGAGAGAGAGAGAGAGAGAGAGAGAGAGAGAGAGAGAGAGAGAGAGAGAGAGAGAGAGGGGAGGGAGAGAGAGAGAGAGAGGAGGAGAGGGAGAGAGAGGGGAGAGAGAGAGAGAGAGAGGAGAGAGAGAGAGAGAGAGAGAGAGAGAGAGAGAGAGAGAGAGAGAGAGAGAGAGAGAGAGAGAGAGAGAGAGAGAGAGAGGAGAGGGGAGGGAAAGGGGGACAGGGAGGGAGGGAAAGGGAGAGAGAGAGAGAGAGAGAGAGAGAGAGAGAGAGAGAGAGAGAGAGAGAGAGAGAGAGAGAGAGAGAGAGAGAGAGAGAGGGAAGTATAGGGTGTGGTCCAATACCTCTGGGTAAAAGATGTCTGCAGAAATAGGCAGATGGAAATCCTCACATATTTGTGATAAACACAGAGGCTTAAACTGTCTTGCACGTGTGGTAAGACAACTCAAAGCGGAGGTTTTTTGTCAAGACTGAAACTAGAAATCACAGTTAAGGACTTGAACAGTGCTCCTCTAAGAAATCAAGTCAAATAGCTATTTCTAAGATTTCTAGTCGACCTGTAAACAGTACAGTGAAACAGGTTACCTACCAGTAAAGAGTACAGTGAAACAGGTTACCTACCAGTAAACAGTACAGTGAAACAGGTTACCTACCAGTAAACAGTACAGTGAAACAGGTTACCTACCAGTAAACAGTACAGTGAAACAGGTTACCTACCAGTAAACAGTACAGTGAAACAGGTTACCTACCAGTAAACAGTACAGTGAAACAGGTTACCTACCAGTAAACAGTACAGTGAAACAGGTTACCTACCAGTAAACAGCACAGTGAGGCTGCCAACAATAGGCAGGGGGATGGGGAGGGAGAGATGGGAGGAGAGGAGAGGGGATTGAGTTAAGGGAGGGTAGGAGAGGGGAGGAGAGGAGAGGGGATTGAGATGAGGGAGGGGATGAGAGGGGATTGAGGTAAGGGAGGGAGGGGGGAAGGGGAGGTGAGGATAGGGGATTGAGGTAAGGGAGGGAAGGGGGAAGGGGAGGTGAGGAGAGGGGATTGAGGTAAGGGAGGGGAGGGGAGGACAGGGGATTGATTTAAGGGAGGGGAGGAGAGGGGAGGAGAGGAGAGGGGATTGAGATGAGGGAGGGGATGAGAGGGGATTGAGGTAAGGGAGGGGAGGGAGGGGATTGAGTTAAGGGAGGGGAGGGGGAAGGGGATTGGATGAGGGAGGGGAGGAGGGGATTGAGGGAGGGAAGGGGGAAGTGGGGGGAGGGAGGGGGAGAGGGGATTAAGGTAAGGGAGGGGGGAGGGGAGGGGGGGGAAGGAGGGGAGTGGGGAGGAGAGGGGATTGAGGTAAGGGAGGGGAGGAGAGGGGTTTGAGGTAAGGGAGAGATGGGAGGAGAGGAGAGGTGGAAAAATGAACCTACTATGCCTGATATGCTATCTTAAAGGTAGATGCACTTACTGTACGTCGCTGTGTATAACAGTGTCTTCTGAAAGACATGTCAGTGTACAGGTTAATGTGGGTAAAAATAGCAGAACGAAAATAGTGAAAATGGTCTTTCGTCTCATGACTGGCTACTAATATGACCCCGTCAAGGGTCATGTATCTGTGTTGACCCCATCAAGGGTCATGTATAAACAGTGTCTGTGTTGACCCCGTCAAGGGTCATGTATCTATGTTGACCCCATCAAGGGTCATGTATCTGTGTTGACCCCATCAAGGGTCATGTATCTATGTTGACCCCGTCAAGGGTCATGTATCTATGTTGACCCCATCAAGGGTCATGTATCTATGTTGACCCTATCAAAGGTCATGTATCTATGTTGACCCCATCAAGGGTCATATATCTGTGTTGACCCCGTCAAGGGTCATATATCTGTGTTGACCCCATCAAGGGTCATATATCTGTGTTGACCCCATCAAGGGTCATATATCTGTGTTGACCCCATCAAGGGTCATATATCTGTGTTGACCCCATCAAGGGTCATGTATAAACAGTGTCTATGTTGACCCCATCAAGGGTTGACCCCATCAAGGGTCATGTATCTGTGACCCCATCAAGGGTCATGTATCTATGTTGACCCCATCAAGGGTCATGTATAAACAGTGTCTGTGTTGACCCCATCAAGGGTCATATATCTGTGTTGACCCCATCAAGGGTCATATATCTATGTTGACCCCATCAAGGGTCATGTATAAACAGTGTCTGTGTTGACCCCATCAAGGGTCATAATGTATAAACAGTGTCTGTGTTGACCCCATCAAGGGTCATATGGATTGACCCCATCAAAGGTCACAGAACACAGTGTCTGTGTTGACCCCATCAAGGATCATGTACAGAACATTGTCTGTGTTAAAGGATCTGTCATGGCGGCTCGGGCAGATAAATTATATAAATTGGTGAAAAGACGAGAGGTAAAATATCCAAAAGGCACAAAGGATATTTTGTGTGTGTTTACCTGAGAAGTGAAACTCAGAGGGAGGAGAGTTATTTTCTCTGCTGTTTGTAAAATGGAACCAATCCAAATCTCAGTGGTCTCAACATTATGGGGCATGTCATCAGTGATCCAGACCTAATCCACCAGCTCCATGCTCCACGGTCCCTGTGGAGTGGGTGGTGGCCCCACAGCTAACACCAGTAGATCATCCATCTTTAGGACAGGCCAGAGCTAACACCAGTAGATCATCCATCTTTAGGACAGCCCCACAGCTAACACCAGTAGATCATCCATCTTTAGGACAGGACAGAGCTAACACCAGTAGATCATCCATCTTTAGGACAGGCCAGAGCTAACACCAGTAGATCATCCATCTTTAGGACAGTCCCAGAGCTAACACCAGTAGATCATCCATCTTTAGGACAGGCCAGAGCTAACACCAGTAGATCATCCATCTTTAGGACAGCCCCAGAGCTAACACCAGTAGATCATCCATCTTTAGGACAGGCCAGAGCTAACACCAGTAGATCATCCATCTTTAGGACAGGACAGAGCTAACACCAGTAGATCATCCATCTTTAGGACAGGCCAGAGCTAACACCAGTAGATCATCCATCTTTAGGACAGGCCAGAGGCAGGGAGCAACCAGTCATAGTAAAGCTTGGAGACATTGGGACACTGGGTCAGGTGAAGCCAGCTGTAGTCACCAACTGGTGCTTGGAGACATGGGGACACTGGGTCAGGGGAAGCCAGCTGTAGTCACCAACTGGTGCATGGAGACATGGGGACAGTGGGTCAGGGGAAGCCAGCTGTAGTCCCCAACTGGTGCATGGAGACGTGGGGACACTGGGTCAGGGGAAGCCAGCCATAGTCCCCAACTGGTGCTTGGAGACATGGGGACACTGGGTCAGTGATGTGCTACTGTGTATAGCAGGGCTATTGAACTGGCGGCCCGTGGGCCAGATCTGGCACGTTTATTCATTTACACTGGCCCTTTGATCAATTCTGAACATTAATAAAAAATCCTCTAAAATCCGATGTTTAGTGACAACATGACAAGCACTATGGTGGTTGTCTGTAGTAGGGTTTCTAGGGGTTTCTAGGGGTTTCTAGATGTTTCTAGTGGTTTCTAGGGGTTTCTAGGGGTTTCTAGTGGTTTCTAGATGTTTATAGTGCTTCCTAGAGGTTTCTAGTGGTTTCTAGATGTTTCTAGTGGTACCAGATGTTTCTAGACGTTTCTAGTGGTTTCTAGTGGTTCCTAGAGGTTTCTAGTGGTTTCTAGATGTTTATAGTGCTTCCTAGAGGTTTCTAGTGGTACTAGATGTTTCTATACGTTTCTAGTGGTTCCTATAGGTTTCTAGTGGTTTCTAGTGGTTTCTAGTGGTTTCTAGGGGTTTCTAGTGGTTTCTAACTATTTCTAGTGGTACCAGATGTTTCTAGACGTTTCTAGTGGTTTCTAGTGGTTCCTAGAGGTTTCTAGTGGTACTAGATGTTTCTAGACGTTTCTAGTGGTTCCTAGTGGTTTCTAGAGGTTTCTAGTGGTTTCTAGGGGTTTCTAGGGGTTTCTAGTGGTTTCTAGATGTTTATAGTGCTTCCTAGAGGTTTCTAGTGGTTTTTAGCTATTTCTAGTGGTTTCCAGATGTTTCTAGCTGTTTCTAGTGGTTTCTAGTGGTTTCTAGAGGTTTCTAGTGGTACTAGATGTTTCTAGACGTTTCTAGTGGTTTCTAGTGGTTCCTAGAGGTTTCTAGTGGTTTCTAGTGGTTTCTAGATGTTTCTAGTGGTTTCTAGATGTTTCTAGAGGTTTCTATGGGTTTCTAGTGGTTTCTAGATAGTTTCTAGTGGTTTCTAGATGTTTCTAGTGGTTTCTAGCAGTTTCTAGTGGTTTCTAGTGGTTCTAGGAGTTTCTAGTGGTTTCTAGTGGTTTCTAGTAGTTTCTAGGAGTTTCTAGTGGTTTCTAGTGGTTTCTAGATGTTTCTAGTGGTTTCTAGATGTTTCTAGTGGTTTCTAGTAGTTTCTAGTGAGTTTCTAGTGGTTTCTAGCTGTTTCTAGTGGTTTCTAGTAGTTTCTAGGAGTTTCTAGTAGTTTCTAGCTGTTTCTAGTGATTTCTAGAGGTTTACAGGGTTTCTAGTAGTTTCTAGTGGTTTCTAGCTGTTTCTAGTAGTTTCTAGGAGTTTCTAGTGCCTATGTGGCATGTTGATTATTTTCTTCATATGAATTCTCTCTGTTCAAGCTACAAAATATTCTAACCCCCCGTTCCTGAAATCTACGACTCTCAGGAACACTGACCTTCCGTTTCCCTGTCTGATGCTCACAAGGACTAGAAAGAAGGATGACAAACACAAATCTAATGACCGAGGGAAATGAATCGAAACTTTCCTTCAGGCTGGAATCTGATCTGATCTGACAAATCTTTCTATTATTTTTAATGAGATGCTTCATTTTCAGATGTTTTTTTAAAGTTTTTATTATTTTTTATTACCTAATCACTTTTAAGAGGCTTTTAATAGTTGTTTTAATAAAACATTTGAAATGGTGAGCTAGCATCATGCCTTTTCCTTTTTCAATTTGTTTTTTTTTGTAAACTTTTTTTTTTTGGGGGGGGGGGGTTGCACCTAGACCCACTTTGGCTTTATTGGTGTGTGTTCATTGCCTTTACTACAGTTTATAGTGTATAATGTGTGTTCATTGCCTTTAATACAGTTTATAGTGTATAGTGTATAGTGTATAGTGTGTAGTGTGTAGTGTGTAGTGTATAGTGTATAGTGTATAGTGTATAGTGTATAGTGTATAGTGTGTAGTGTATAATGTGTAGTGTGTAGTGTATAATGAATAGCCCTGTAGTGTGTAGTGTGTAGTGTATAGTGTATAGTGTATAGTGTATAGTGTATAGTGTATAGTGTGTAGTGTATAGTGTGTAGTGTGTAGTGTGTAGTGTATAGTGTATAGTGTATAGTGTATAATGTATAGTGTGTAGTGTGTAGTGTGTAGTGTATAGTGTATAGTGTATAATGTATAATGAATAGCCCTGTAGTGTGTAGTGTATAGTGCGTAGTGTGTAGTGTGTAGTGTATAGTGTGTAGTGTATAGTGTGTAGTGTGTAGTGTATAGTGTATAGTGTGTAGTGTATAGTGTATAGTGTATAGTGTATAGTGTGTAGTGTATAATGTGTAGTGTGTAGTGTATAATGAATAGCCCTGTAGTGTGTAGTGTGTAGTGTATAGTGTATAGTGTATAGTGTATAGTGTATAGTGTATAGTGTATAGTGTGTAGTGTATAGTGTGTAGTGTGTAGTGTATAGTGTATAGTGTATAGTGTATAGTGTATAGTGTATAGTGTGTAGTGTATAATGTGTAGTGTATAGTGTGTAGTGTATAATGTGTAGTGTGTAGTGTATAATGAATAGCCCTGTAGTGTGTAGTGTGTAGTGTATAGTGTATAGTGTATAGTGTATAGTGTATAGTGTATAGTGTGTAGTGTATAATGTGTAGTGTGTAGTGTATAATGAATAGCCCTGTAGTGTGTAGTGTGTAGTGTGTAGTGTATAGTGTATAGTGTATAGTGTATAGTGTATAGTGTATAGTGTGTAGTGTATAGTGTGTAGTGTGTAGTGTGTAGTGTATAGTGTATAGTGTATAGTGTATAATGTATAGTGTGTAGTGTGTAGTGTGTAGTGTATAGTGTATAGTGTATAATGTATAATGAATAGCCCTGTAGTGTGTAGTGTATAGTGTGTAGTGTGTAGTGTGTAGTGTATAGTGTGTAGTGTATAGTGTGTAGTGTGTAGTGTATAGTGTATAGTGTGTAGTGTATAGTGTGTAGTGTATAGTGTATAGTGTATAGTGTATAGTGTATAGTGTATAGTGTGTAGTGTATAATGTATAGTGTGTAGTGTGTAGTGTATAATATATAGTGTATATAGTGTATAATATATAGTGTGTAGTGTGTAGTGTGTAGTGTGTAGTGTATAGTGTATGGTGTATAGTGTATAGTGTGTAGTGTATAATGTCTAGTGTGTAGTGTATAGTGTATAGTGTATAGTGTATAGTGTATAGTGTATAGTGTGTAGTGTATAGTGTATAGTGTATAATGAATAGTGTGGAGTGTGTAGTGTATAATGTACAGTGTGTAGTGTGTAGTGTATAGTGTGTAGTGTATAGTGTATAATGTATAGTGTGTAGTGTATAATGAATAGCCCTGTAGTGTGTAGTGTATAATGAATAGCCCTGGTGTATACTGCTGGGTTGGACCTAAAACTGGAATACACAGTTGCTCTCCATGTGATGGATTACCATGTGATGGATTACCATGTGATGGATTACCATGTGATGGATTACCATGTGATTGACGACCATGTTATGGACGAATGTGTGATGAATGACCATGTGATGGACAACCTTGTGATAGATGTCCATGTGATGAACAACCATTTGATAGACAACCATGTGATGGACATCCAGGTATTTCCATGTGGATCAGTATTAATGACTGATTGTACTCCTGGTCTGACCAATTAAAGGTCACAATTTGGCAATATTAACTAGGGCTGTGTACACACACACACACACACACACACACACACACACACACACACACACACACACACACACACACACACACACACACACACACACACACACACACACACACACACACACACACACACACACACACACACACACACACACACACACACACACTTTCCTCAGCATGGTATGTCCATTGAGTGAAAATACACACACACACACACACGCACGCACGCACGCACGCACATGCAAACACACACACACACACACACACACACACACACACACACACACACACACACACACACACACACACACACACACACACACACACACACACACACACACACACACACACACACACACACACACACACACACACACACACACACACACACAGACACACACACACACACACACACACACACACTCCCCGTCAGTGTGCCTCTTCAGCTGACTGGGTCATGACAGCATTTACACATTCTTTTTTTAATCACTTTGGTGTCATTTTCACAACTATGTGGTACATTTTTATAACTCTAAGTTCAAAACTCGCTGCTTTACAAAAATTGCATTGGCCAATACAGTACTGTAATACTGTAATATAGATCAATACTGTAATACTGTATAATAGATCAATACAATACTGAATACTGTAATATAGGCTAATACAGTACTGTAATATAGGCCAATACAGTACTGTAATACTGTAATATAGATCAATACTGTAATACTGTATAATAGATCAATACAATACTGTAATACTGTAATATAGGCCAATACAGTACTGTAATATAGGCCAATACAGTACTGTAATACTGTAATATAGGCCAATACAGTACTGTAATACTGTAATATAGATCAATACTGTACTGTAATACTGTAATATAGGCCAATACAGTACTGTAATACTGTAATATAGGCCAATACAGTACTGTAATACTGTAATATAGGCAAATACAGTACTGTAATACTGTAATATAGGCCAATACAGTACTGTAATATAGGCCAATACAGTACTGTAATACTGTAATATAGATCAATACTGTACTGTAATACTGTAATATAGGCCAATACAGTAATGTAATACTGTAATATAGATCAATACTGTACTGTAATACTGTAATATAGGCCAATACAGTACTGTAATACTGTAATATAGGCCAATACAGTACTGTAATACTGTAATATAGGCCACTACAGTACTGTAATACTGTAATATAGGTCCATTCAGAACACCTTGACTGACTCCATTCAGAACACTCAGAACTCATTGACTGACTCCATTCAGAACACTCAGAACTCCTTGACTGACTCCATTCAGAACACCTTGACTGACTCCATTCAGAACACTCAGAACTCATTGACTGACTCCATTCAGAACACTCAGAACTCCTTGACTGAATCCATTCAGAACACTCAGAACTCCTTGACTGACTCCATTCAGAACACTCAGAACTCATTGACTGACTCCATTCAGAACACTCAGAACTCCTTGACTGACTCCATTCAGAACACTCAGAACACCTTGACTGACTCCATTCAGAACACTCAGAACTCCTTGACTGACTCCATTCAGAACACTCAGAACTCCTTGACTGACTCCATTCAGAACACTCAGAACACCTTGACTGACTCCATTCAGAACACTCAGAACTCCTTGACTGACTCCATTCAGAACACTCAGAACTCCTTGACTGACTCCATTCAGAACACTCAGAACTCCTTGACTGAATCCATTCAGAACACTCAGAACTCCTTGACTGACTCCATTCAGAACACTCAGAAGTCCTTGACTGAATCCATTCAGAACACTCAGAACTCCTTGACTGAATCCATTCAGAACACTCAGAACTCCTTGACTGAATCCATTCAGAACACTCAGAACTCCTTGACTGACTCCATTCAGAACACTCAGAACTCCTTGACTGAATCCATTCAGAACACTCAGAACTCCTTGACTGAATCCATTCAGAACACTCAGAACTCCTTGACTGACTCCATTCAGAACACTCTATCTGTCTCTCTCTCTGTCTCTCTCTCTGTCTGTCTGTCTGTCTGTCTGTCTGTCTGTCTGTCTGTCTGTCTGTCTGTCTGTCTGTCTGTCTGTCTGTCTGTCTGTCTGTCTGTCTGTCTGTCTGTCTGTCTGTCTGTCTGTCTGTCTGTCTGTCTGTCTGTCTGTCTGTCTGTCTGTCTGTCTGTCTTATGGTTTCTTAACCCCATTTCTTCTCTATTCGTGATTGGTTTATAGTGATAGTAATTTGTCATGCAGTGAAATGTGAGGCTTATGTTTAAGGCATCTACTTACTGCTAACATTTCTCTGGCAAATCAGCTGTTTCAACAACAAAAAAGATAGAACATTTATTTCACTAGGCAAGTGTTACGATCGTTATAAGGAGTGGACCAAAGTGCAGCGTGGTTTGGGTTCATCATAATTTATTTAAATGTGAGCCAGCAACAAAACAATAAAGAGTAACAAACAAACGAACGTACAGCCTTGTAGGGCTCAAAAGCAACAATACAAAAACAAGATCCCACAAACAACAAGTGAAAAATGGGTGCCTAAGTATGATCCCCAATCAGAGACAGCGATAGACAGCTGTCTCTGATTGGGAACCATACCCAGCCAACAAAGAAATAGAAAACATAGAATACACATAGAAATAATAAACTAGAACACCCCCCAGTCACGCCCTGACCTACTCCACCATAGAAAATAAAGGCTTTCTATGGTCAAATCAAATCAAATGTATTTCTCACATACACATGGTTAGCAGATGTTAATGCGAGTGTAGCGAAATGCTTGTGCTTCTAGTTCCGACAATGCAGTAATAACCAACGAGTAATCTAACCTAACAATTCCACAACAACTACCTTATACACACAAGTGTAAAGGGATAAAGAATATGTACATAAAGATATATGAATGAGTGATGGTACAGAACGGCATAGGCAAGATGCAGTAGATGGTATAGAGTACAGTATTACATATGAGATGAGTAATGTAGGGTATGTAAACATTATATAAAGTGGCATTGTTTAAAGTGGCTAGTGATACATGTATTACAGAAAGATGGCAAGATGCAGTAGATGGTATAGAGTACAGTATATACATATGAGATGAGTAATGTAGGGTATGTAGGGTATGTAAACATTATATTAAGTGGCATTGTTTAAAGTGGCTAGTGATACATTTTTTACATCAATTTTTCCATTATTAAAGTGGCTGGAGTTGAGTCAGTATGTTGGCAGCAGCCACTCGATGTTAGTGGTGGCTGTTTAACAGTCTGATGGCCTTGAGATAGAAACTGTTTTTCAGTCTCTCGGTCCCAGCTTTGATGCACCTGTACTGACCTCGCCTTCTGGATGATAGAGAGGTGAACAGGCAGTGGTTCGGGTGGTTGTTGTCCTTGATGATCTTTATGGCCTTCCTGTGACATCGGGTGGTGTAGGTGTCCTGGGGGGCAGGTAGTTTGCCCTCGGTGATGCATTGTGCATACCTCACTACCCTCTGGAGAGCTTTGTGGTTGAGGGCGGAGCCGTTGCCGTACCAGGCGATGATACAGCCCGCCAGGATGCTCTCGATTGTGCATCTGTAAAAGTTTGTGAGGGTTTTAGTGACAAGACAAATTTCTTCAGCCTCCTGAGGTTGAAGAGGCACTGCTGCGCCTTCTTCGCCACGCTTTCTGCGTGGGTGGACCAATTCAGTTTGTCCGTGATGTGTACACCGAGGAACTTAAAACTCTCCACTAATGTCCTGTCGATGTGGATAGGGGGGTGCTCCCTCTGCTGTTTCCTGAAGTCAACGATCATCTCCTTTGTTTTGTTGACGTTGAGTGTGAGGTTATTTTCCTGACACCACACTCCGAGGGCCCTCACCTCCTCCCTGTAGGCCGTCTCGTCGTTGTTGGTAATCAAGCCTACCACTGTAGTGTCGTCGGCAAACTTGATGATTGAGTTGGAGGCGTGCATGGCCACGCAGTCGTGGGTGAACAGGGAGTACAGGAGAGGGCTCAGAATGCACCCTTGTGGGGCCCCAGTGTTGAGTCTCAGCGGGGTGGAGAAGTTGTTACCTACCCTCTCCACCTGGGGGCGGCCCGTCAGGAAGTCCAATACCCAGTTGCACAGTGTGGGGTCGAGACCCAGGGTCTCGAGCTTGATGACGAGTTTGGAGGGTATTATGGTGTTAAATGCTGAGCTGTAGTCGATGAACAGCATTCTCACATAGGTATTCCTCTTGTCCAGATGGGCTAGGGCAGTGTGCAGTGTGGTTGCGATTGTGTCGTCTATGGCCCTATTGGGGCGGTAAGCAAATTGGAGTGGGTCTAGGGTGTCAGGTAGGGTGGAGGGGATATGATCCTTGACTAGTCTCTCAAAGCACTTCATGATGACGGAAGTGAGTGCTACGGGGTGGTAGTCGTTTAGCTCAGTTACCTTAGCTTTCATGGGAACAATGGTGGCCCTCTTGAAGCATGTGGGAGCAGCAGACTGGGATAAGGATGGAATATGTCCGTAAAAGCACCGGCCAGCTGGTCTGCGTATGCTTTGAGGACGCGGCTGGGGATGCCGTCTGGGCCGGCAGCCTTGCAAGGGTTAACACGTTTAAATCTTTTACTCACGTCGGCTGCAGTGAAGGAGAGTCCGCAGGTTTTGGTAGCGGCCGTGTTGGTGGCACTGTATTTTCTTCAAAGCAAGCAAAGAAGCTGTTTAGTTTGACAGGGAGCAAGACATCGGTGTCCACAACGGGGCTGGTTTTCTTTTTGTAGTCTGTGATTGACTGTAGACCCTGCCACATACCTCTTGTGTCTGAGCCGTTGAATTGTCACTCTACTTTGTCTCTATACTGATGCTTAGCTTGTTTGATTGCTTTGCGGAGGGAATAGCTACACTGTTTGTATTCGGTCATGTTTCCGGTCACCTTGCCCTGGTTAAAAGCAGTGGTTCGTGCTTTCAGTTTCGCACGAATGCTGCCCTCAATCCACTGGTTTGGGAATGTTTTAATAGTTGCTGTGGGTACGACATTGCCGATGCACTTGCTAATAAACTCGCTCACCGTATTCTTCAATGTTGTTGTTTGACGCAATGCAGAACATATCCCTGTCCACGTGATCAAAGCAATCTTGAAGCGTGGAATCCGATTGGTCGGTCGGACCAGCGTTGAACAGACCTGTTTTAGTTTGTGTCTATGGGCTGGGAGCAACAAAATGGAGTCGTGGTCAGCTTTTCCGAAAGGAGGGCAGGGGAGGGCCTTATATGCGTCGCTGAAGTTAAAATAACAATGATCCAGGGTTTTACCAGCCCTGGTAGCACCATCGATATGCTGATAGAATTTAGGGAGTCTGGTTTTCAGATTAGCCTTGTTTAAATCCCCAAATACAATGAATGCAGCCTCAGGATATGTGGTTTCCAGTTTAAATAGAGTCAAATAAAGTTTTCATGGCCGTCGATGTGTCTGCTTGGGGGGGAATATATGTAGCTGTGACAGCAAGTCAGTAAAGAACAAATTCTTATTTACAATGACAGCCTACACCGGCCAAACCCAGACGACTCTGGGCCAATGGTGCACAACTCTATTGGACTCCCAATCACGGCCGTATGTGATACAGCATGGATTCGAACCAGGGACTGTAGTGACATGTCTTGCACTGATATGCAGTGCCTTAGACCGCAGTGCCACTCATGGATAGGAAGAGAGGGATTTCACATCATGGCGACTCAATATCCAACTGTCCGAAGTGGAATCCATCTCCCACAGCTGAAGTCAGAAAAGCATCACTATGACTCCACCTACTCCTCCTACTCCCCTTCTCCTCCTCCTCTTCCTCATCCCAGCCACCAGTGTTCCTCCTCCTCCTCTCCCCAGCCACCAATGTTCCTCCTCCTCCTCCTCCTCCTCCTCTTCCTCCCCCCAGCCACCAGTGTTCTTCCTCCTCTTCCACCTCCTCCTCCTCTCCCCAGCCACCAGTGTTCCTCCTCTTCCTCTTCCTTTCCCCAGCCACCAGTGTTCCTCCTCTTCCACCTCCTCCTCCTCCTCTCCTCAGCCACCAGTGTTCCTCCTCCTCCTCTTCCTCCCCCAGCCACCAGTGTTCCTCCTCCTCCTCCTCCTTTCCCCAGCCACCAGTGTTCTTCCTCCTCTTCCACCTCCTCCTCCTCCTCTCCCCAGCCACCAGTGTTCCGCCTCCTCCTCCTCTCCCCAGCCACCAGTGTTCCTCCTCCTCCTCCTCCACCTCTCCCCAGCCACCAGTGTTCCTCCTCCTCCTCCTCCTCCTCTCCCCAGCCACCAGTGTTCCTCCTCCTCCTCTTCCTCCCCCAAACACTAGTGTTCCTCTTCCTTCTCCTCCTCTCCCCAACCACCAGTGTTCCTCCTCCTTCTCCTCCTCACCCCAGCCACCAGTGTTCCTCCTCCTCCTCCTCCGCCTCCTCCTCTTCCACCTCCTCCTCATCTTCCTCCTCGTCTCCTCAGCTACCAGTGTTCCTCCTCTTCCTGCTCTCCCTAACCACTAGTGTTCCTCTTCCTCCTCCTCCTCCCTCCTCTTCCTCTCCCCAGCCTCAAGTGTTCCGCCTCCTCTTCCTCCTCCTCCTCCTCTTCCCAGCCACCAGTGTTCCTCCTCCTCCTCCTCCTCCTCCTCCTCCTCCTCCTCTCCCCAGCCACCAGTGTTCCTCCTCCTCCTCCTCCTCTCCCCAACCACTAGTGGTCCTCCTCCTCCTCCTCTCCGCTGCCACCAGTGTTCCTCCTCCTCCTCTTCCTCTCCCCAGCCACCAGTGTTCCTCCTCCTCCTCTTCCTCTCCCCAGCCACCAGTGTCCCTCCTCCTCCTCTTCCTCTCCCCAGCCACAAGTGTTCCTCCTCCTCTTCCTCCTCCTCCTCTCCCCAGCCACCAGTGTTCCTCCTCCTCTTCCTCCTCCTCCTCCTCTCCCCAACCACTAGTGTTCCTCCTCCTCCTCTTCCTCTCCCCAGCCACCAGTGTTCCTCCTCCTCCTGCTCTCCCTAACCACTAGTGTTCCTCTTCCTCCTCCTCCTCCTCCTCCTCCTCCTCCTCCTCCTCCTCCTCCCTCCTCCTCCTCCTCCTCCTCCTCCTCCTCCTCCTCCTCCTCCTCTCCCCAGCCACCAGTGTTCCTCCTCCTCCTCCTCCTCCTCCTCCTCCTCCTCCTCCTCCTCCTCCTCCTCCTCCTCCTCCTCCTCCTCTCCCCAGCCACCAGTGTTCCTCCTCCTCATTCTCCTCCTCCTCTTCCTCTCCCCAGCCACCAGTGTTCCTCCTCCTCCTCTTCCTCTCCCCAGCCACAAGTGTTCCTCCTCCTCCTCTTCCTCTCCCCAGCCAACAGTGTTCCTCCTCCTCCTGCTCTCCCTAACCACTAGTGTTCCTCCTCCTCCTCCTCCTCCTCCTCCTCCTCCTCCTCCTCCTCCTCCTCCTCCTCCTCCTCCTCCTCCTCCTCCTCCTCCTCCTCCTCCTCCTCCTCCTCTCCCCAGCCACCAGTGTTCCTCCTCCTCATTCTCCTCCTCCTCTTCCTCTCCCCAGCCACCAGTGTTCCTCCTCCTCCTCTTCCTCTCCCCAGCCACCAATGTTCCTCCTCCTCCTCTCTGATTGTGTTAGCCCCAGCTCCCTATGCCCTCCTGAGCTAACAGGGTGAGGTGAGTATGATGAAAGGGAGGGGTAGGTACCTACACAGTATTCCTGAAATGTTACACCTCCATTGACTCCTCACCTTCCCCTCTCCTCTTCTCCTCCCCCTCTCCTCTTCTCCTCCCCTGCATCTATTCTACTCATCATAAACGCATCAGGATTAGCTGGTAACACAGCAAGGGATGGAACGAGAGATGGAGAGAGGGAATGGATAAAAGAGGTGTACCGCCCTACTATCTTTCTATGCAGAGACAGAGAAAGAGAGAAGGGAGAGGGAGAGAGAGATCATAGAGAGAGAAGGAGAGGGATGAATCACAGAGAGAGAGAAAAGAGAGAGATCACAGAGAGAGAAGGGAGAGAGAGATCACAGACAGAGAGAAGGGAGAGGGAAAGAGAGATCACGGAGAGAGAGAAGGATGAGGGAGAGAGAGATCACAGACGGAGAGAAGGGAGAGATCACAGAGAGAGAAGGGAGAGAGAGATCACAGAGAGAGAGAAGGATGAGGGAGAGAGAGAAGGAGAGGGATGAATCAGAGAGAGAGAGAAATGGGAGAGATCACAGAGAGAGAAGGGAGAGAGAGATCACAGACAGAGAGAAGGGAGAGGGAAAGAGAGATCACGGAGAGAGAGAAGGATGAGGGAGAGAGAGATCACAGACAGAGAGAAGGGAGAGATCACAGAGAGAGAAGGGAGAGAGAGATCACGGAGAGAGAGAAGGATGAGGGAGAGAGAGATCACAGAGAGAGAAGGAGAGGGATGAATCACAGAGAGAGAGAAAAGGGAGAGATCACAGAGAGAGAAGGGAGAGAGAGAAGGGAGAGGGAAAGAGAGATCACGGAGAGAGAGAAGGATGAGGGAGAGAGAGAGATCACAGACAGAGAGAAGGGAGATAGAGATCACAGAGAGAGAAGGAAGAGGGAGAGAGGGATAGCTGTGTTTGGCAAAAAACACACTTCTTTCCACATGGCCGTGCGGTGAGACAGGGATGCAGCTTGAGCCCCATCCGCTTCAACATATATATCAATGAATTGGCGAGGGCTCTAGAACAGTCTGCAGCACCCGGCCTCGCCTTTCTAGAATCTGAAGTCAAATGTCTGCTGATGATCTGGTGCTTCTGTCCCCAACCAAGGAGGACCTACAGCAGCACCTAGATCTTCTGTACAGATTCTGTCAGACCTGGGCCCTGACAGTAAATCTCATTAACCTCTCTGGGATATGTGGGACGGTAGAGTCCCACCTAAACAACAGCCAGTGAAAGTGCAGGGCGCCAAATTCAAAACAACAGAAATCCCACAATTAAAATTCTTCAAACATACAAGTATTTCACACCATTATAAAGATAAATGTTGTAAATCCAGCCAATGTGTCCGATTTCAAAAAGGCTTTACAACGAAAGCACACCAAACGATTATGTTAGGTCAGTACCTAGTCGCAGAAAAACACAGCCATTTTTCCAGCCAAAGAGAGGAGTCACAAAAAGCAGAAATAGAGATAAAATGAATCACTAACCTTTGATGATCTTCATCAGATGGCACTCATAGAACTTCATGTGACACAATACATGAATGTTTTGTTCGATAAAGTTCATATTTCTATCCAAAAATCTCAGTTTACATTGGCGCGTTACGTTCAGTAGTTCCAAAACATCTGGGGATTTTGCAGAGAGCCACATAAATGTACAGAAATAGTGTTATGCATGGACTTTTAGATCCACTTCTCCTTCATGCAACCACTGTGTCAGATGTCAAAAAATCTTTACTGAAAAAGCACACCATGCAATAATCTGAGTACAGCGCTCAGACAACCAACAAGCCATACAGATATCCGCCATGTTGTGGAGTCAACAAAGTCAGAAATAGCATTATAAATATTCACTTACATTTGATGATCTTCATCAAAATGCACTCCCAGGAATCCCAGTTCCACAATACATTTGATTTGATTTGTTCGATAAAGCCCATAATTTATGTCCAAATACCTCCTTTTTGTTCGCGCTTTTAGCCCAGTAATCCAAATTCATGAGGTGCGAGCACTAGGTCCAGATGAAAAGTCAAAAAGTTCCATTACAGTCCGTAGAAACATGTCAAACGAAGTATAGAATCAATCTTTAGGATGTTTTTATCATAAATCTTCAATAATGTTTCAACCAGAGAATTCCTTTGTCTGTAGAAAGGCAATGGAACGCAAGTTAACTCTCACGTGAACGTGCGTTGTCAGCTCATGGCACTCTGGCAGACCTCTGACTCACTCAGCTCCCATTCCCCCCTCCTTCACAGTAGAAGCCTGAAACAAGGTTCTAAAGGCTATTGTCATCTAGTGGAAGCCTTAGAAAGTGCAATATGACCCCATAGACACTGTATATTCGATAGGCAATGACTTGTAAAACTACAAACCTCAGATTTCCCACTTCCTGGTTGGATTTTGTCTCAGGTTTTTGCCTGCCATATGAGTTCTGTTATACTCACAGACATCATTCAAACAGTTTTATAAACTTCAGAGTGTTTTCTATCCAAATATGCATATATTAGCAACTGGGCCTGAGTGGCAGGCAGTTTACTCTGGGCACCTTATTCATCCCAAGCTACTCAATACTGCCCAGTCCCAAAGAAGTTAAGACAAAAACAATGGGGTTCCAAAAAAGTAAAAGTCGCCAGGACCACAAATACAATCTATCTAATTCCATCTAGACACCGTTTCCCACAAAGAGCACACAAAAAACTATACATACCTTGGCCTAAACATCAGCACCACAGGTAACTTCCACAAAGCTGTGAACGATCTGAGAGGCAAGGCAAGAAGGGCCTTCTATGCCATCAAAAGAAACCTAAAATTTGACATACCACTTAGGATCTGACTAAAAACACTTGAATCCATTATAGAACCCATTGCCCTTTATGGTTGTGAAGCCTGGGGTCCGCTCACCAACCAAGACTTCACAAAATGGGACAAACACCAAATTGAGACGCTGCATAAAGAATTCTGCATAAATATCCTCCGTGTACAACGTAGAACACCAAATTATGCATGCAGAGCAGAATTAGGCCGATACCCACTAATTATCAAATTCCAGAAAAGAGCTGTTCAATTCTATGACCACCTAAAAGAAAACGATCCTTAACCTTCCATAACAAAGCCATCACTTCAAGAGATAACCTGGAGAAGAGTCCCCTAAGCAAGCTGGTCCTGGGGCTCTGTTCACAAACACAAACACACCCTACAGAGCCCCAGGACAGCAGCACAATTAGACCCAACCAAATCATGAGAAAACATTGGAAATAATTAACCAAAAACAGAGGAAACTAGAATGCTATTTGGCCCTAAACGCTGTGACTGACTCAGTGAGCATAGCCTTGCTATTGGGAAAGGCCGCCGTAGGCAGACATGGCTCTCAAGAAAAGACAGGCCATGTGCACACTGCCCACAAAATGAGGTGGAAACTGAGTTGCACTTCCAATATTTGTGACCTGTTGCCACAAGAAAAGGGCAACCAACGCAGAGACTGACCAGTCTCTGTGGCCAGTCTCTCTGGCCAGTCTCTGTGGCCAGTCTCTGTGGTCAGCCTCTTGTGGCCTCTCTGTGGCCAGTCTCTGTGGTCAGTCTCTGTGGCCAGTCTCTGTGGCCAGTCTCTGTGGTCAGTCTCTGTGGCCAGTCTCTGTGTCTAGTCTCTGTGGTCAGCCTCTGTGGCCTCTCTGTGGCCAGTCTCTGTGGTCAGTCTCTGTGGCCAGTCTCTGTGTCTAGTCTCTATGGTCAGCCTCTGTGGCCTCTCTGTGGCCAGTCTCTGTGGTCAGTCTCTGTGGCCAGTCTCTGTGGCCAGTCTCTGTGGCCAGTCTCTGTGGCCTCTCTGTGGCCAGTCTCTGTGGCCTCTCTCTGGCTTCTCTCTGGCCAGTCTCTGTGGCCAGTCTCTGAGGCCTCTCTCTGGCCTGTCTCTGTGGCCAGTCTCTGAGGCCTCTCTCTGGCCAGTCTCCGTGGCCAGTCTCTGTGGCCTCTCTCTGGCTTCTCCCTGGCCAGTCTCTGTGGCCAGTCTCTGAGGCCTCTCTCTGGCCAGTCTCTGTGGCCAGTCTCTGAGGCTTCTCTCTGGCCAGTCTCTGTGGCCAGTCTCTGTGGCCAGTCTCTGTGGCCGGATGAATCACAGAGTGTGTGTGTGTGTGTGTGTGTGTGTGTGTGTGTGTGTGTGTGTGTGTGTGTGTGTGTGTGTGTGTGTGTGTGTGTGTGTGTGTGTGTGTGCGTGCGTGCGTGCGTGCGTGCGTGCGTGCGTGCGTGTGTGTGTGTGTGCGTGCGCGCGTGTGTGTGTGTGTGTGTGTGTGTCAGGGGGGTTGTTAATAACAGGACGTGTAATGGAAGGAACCTCTCGGACACCAGAGAGATTGGGACACGCCTTTAATTCCTCCGACACATCTCAGCTAGTGATGCAGGGATGGTCTCTACAGTGAGAGGCTACATTGGTGCTGGGATTGCACTATACTATAGCTACTATAACAGTAGATACTGTGTGTTCAGTACAGTAGATACTGTGTGTTCAGTAGATACTGTGTGTTCAGTACAGTAGATACTGTGTGTTCAGTAGATACTGTGTGTTCAGTATAGTAGATACTGTGTGTTCAGTTCAGTAGATACTGTGTGTTTAGTATAGTAGATACTGTGTGTTCAGTTCAGTAGATACTGTGTGTTTAGTACAGTACAGTAGATACTGTGTGTTCAGTAGATACTGTGTGTTCAGTATAGTAGATACTGTGTGTTCAGTTCAGTAGATACTGTGTGTTTAGTACAGTACAGTAGATACTGTGTGTTCAGTAGATACTGTGTGTTCAGTACAGTAGATACTGTGTGTTCAGTAGATACTGTGTGTTCAGTACAGTAGATACTGTGTGTTCAGTACAGTAGATACTGTGTGTTCAGTAGATACTGTGTGTTCAGTACAGTAGATACTGTGTGTTCAGTACAGTAGATACTGTGTGTTCAGTAGATACTGTGTGTTCAGTACAGTAGATACTGTTTGTTCAGTACAGTAGATACTGTGTGTTCAGTAGATACTGTGTGTTCAGTAGATACTGTGTGTTCAGTAGATACTGTGTGTTCAGTACAGTAGATACTGTGTGTTCAGTACAGTAGATACTGTGTGTTCAGTAGATACTGTGTGTTCAGTACAGTAGATACTGTGTGTTCAGTACAGTAGATACTGTTTGTTCAGTACAGTAGATACTGTGTGTTCAGTACAGTAGATACTGTGTGTTCAGTACAGTAGATACTGTGTGTTCAGTAGATACTGTGTGTTCAGTACAGTAGATACTGTGTGTTCAGTACAGTAGATACTGTGTGTTCAGTACAGTAGATACTGTGTGTTCAGTACAGTAGATACTGTGTGTTCAGTAGATACTGTGTGTTCAGTACAGTAGATACTGTGTGTTCAGTAGATACTGTGTGTTCAGTAGATACTGTGTGTTCAGTAGATACTGTGTGTTCAGTAGGTACTGTGTGTTCAGTAGATACTGTGTGTTCAGTACAGTAGATACTGTGTGTTCAGTAGATACTGTGTGTTCAGTACAGTAGATACTGTGTGTTCAGTAGATACTGTGTGTTCAGTACAGTAGATACTGTGTGTTCAGTACAGTAGATACTGTGTGTTCAGTAGATACTGTTTGTTCAGTAGATACTGTTTGTTCAGTACAGTAGATACTGTGTGTTCAGTACAGTAGATACTGTGTGTTCAGTAGATACTGTGTGTTCAGTACAGTAGATACTGTGTGTTCAGTACAGTAGATACTGTGTGTTCAGTAGATACTGTGTGTTCAGTAGATACTGTGTGTTCAGTACAGTAGATACTGTGTGTTCAGTACAGTAGATACTGTGTGTTCAGTACAGTAGATACTGCGTGTTCAGTAGATACTGTGTGTTCAGTAGATACTGCGTGTTCAGTAGATACTGTGTGTTCAGTACAGTAGATACTGTGTGTTCAGTACAGTAGATACTGTGTGTTCAGTACAGTAGATACTGTTTGTTCAGTACAGTAGATACTGTGTGTTCAGTAGATACTGTGTGTTCAGTAGATACTGTGTGTTCAGTACAGTAGATACTGTGTGTTCAGTACAGTAGATACTGCGTGTTCAGTAGATACTGTGTGTTCAGTACAGTAGATACTGTGTGTTCAGTAGATACTGTGTGTTCAGTACAGTAGATACTGTGTGTTCAGTACAGTAGATACTGTGTGTTCAGTACAGTAGATACTGTGTGTTCAGTACAGTAGATACTGTGTGTTCAGTACAGTAGATACTGTGTGTTCAGTACAGTAGATACTGTGTGTTCAGTACAGTAGATACTGTGTGTTCAGTACAGTAGATACTGTGTGTTCAGTACAGTAGATACTGTGTGTTCAGTACAGTAGATACTGTGTGTTCAGTAGATACTGTGTGTTCAGTACAGTAGATACTGTGTGTTCAGTAGATACTGTGTGTTCAGTAGATACTGTGTGTTCAGTAGATACTGTGTGTTCAGTAGGTACTGTGTGTTCAGTAGATACTGTGTGTTCAGTACAGTAGATACTGTGTGTTCAGTAGATACTGTGTGTTCAGTACAGTAGATACTGTGTGTTCAGTACAGTAGATACTGTGTGTTACTGTGTGTTCAGTAGATACTGTGTGTTCAGTAGATACTGTGTGTTCAGTACAGTAGATACTGTGTGTTCAGTACAGTAGATACTGTGTGTTCAGTACTGTGTGTTCAGTAGATACTGTGTGTTCAGTAGATACTGTGTGTTCAGTAGATACTGTGTGTTCAGTACAGTAGATACTGTGTGTTCAGTACAGTAGATACTGTGTGTTCAGTACAGTAGATACTGCGTGTTCAGTAGATACTGTGTGTTCAGTAGATACTGCGTGTTCAGTAGATACTGTGTGTTCAGTACAGTAGATACTGTGTGTTCAGTACAGTAGATACTGTGTGTTCAGTACAGTAGATACTGTTTGTTCAGTACAGTAGATACTGTGTGTTCAGTAGATACTGTGTGTTCAGTAGATACTGTGTGTTCAGTACAGTAGATACTGTGTGTTCAGTACAGTAGATACTGCGTGTTCAGTAGATACTGTGTGTTCAGTACAGTAGATACTGTGTGTTCAGTAGATACTGTGTGTTCAGTACAGTAGATACTGTGTGTTCAGTACAGTAGATACTGTGTGTTCAGTACAGTAGATACTGTGTGTTCAGTACAGTAGATACTGTGTGTTCAGTACAGTAGATACTGTGTGTTCAGTACAGTAGATACTGTGTGTTCAGTACAGTAGATACTGTGTGTTCAGTACAGTAGATACTGTGTGTTCAGTACAGTAGATACTGTGTGTTCAGTAGGTAGAACACAGTTGGTCTCAGGGCTGTACATGTTCTGTGTGGGACTGGGTGGGGACAGAGAGTATTCAGGTCTCTGTTTGATTCTGTCTCTCTCTGCGGAGGACTGTGTGCTGTGCTGCTGTGGTGTGTGGTAGAGTAGTGGGGCCTGCCTGCCTGCCTGCCTGCCTGCCTGCCTGCCTGCCTGCCTGCCTGCCTGCCTGCCTGCCTGCCATATGTTGAGGCTAGGAGAGCCAACGCCCAGGGGAGAGAGCTGCCATATGTTGGCAGGAACACATGCACTGATACAAATACAGAGACAGAGACAGAGACAGAGACAGAGACAGAGACAGAGACAGAGACAGAGACAGAGACAGAGACAGGCACAGAGACAGAGACAGAGACAGAGACAGAGACAGAGACAGACACAGAGACAGAGACAGAGACAGAGACAGAGACAGAGACAGAGACAGAGACAGAGACAGAGACAGAGACAGAGACAGGCACAGAGACAGAGACAGAGACAGAGACAGACACAGAGACAGAGACAGTCACAGAGACAGAGACAGACACAGAGACAGAGACAGAGACAGAGACAGAGACAGTCACAGAGACAGAGACAGAGACAGTCACAGAGACAGAGACAGAGACAGAGACAGTCACAGAGACAGAGACAGAGACAGAGACAGTCACAGAGACAGAGACAGAGACAGAGACAGGCACAGTCACAGAGACAGAGACAGAGACAGTCACAGAGACAGAGACAGAGACAGAGACAGACACAGAGACAGAGACAGAGACAGAGACAGAGACAGAGACAGACACAGACACAGACACAGAGACAGAGACAGAGACAGAGACAGAGACAGAGACAGAGACAGAGACAGAGACAGAGACAGAGACAGACACAGAGACAGTCACAGAGACAGAGACAGAGACAGAGACAGTCACAGAGACAGAGACAGAGACAGAGACAGAGACAGTCACAGAGACAGAGACAGAGACAGAGACAGAGACAGTCACAGAGACAGAGACAGAGACAGAGACAGAGACAGGCACAGTCACAGAGACAGAGACAGTCACAGAGACAGAGACAGAGACAGACACAGAGACAGAGACAGACACAGAGACAGAGACAGACACAGACACAGAGACAGAGACAGACACAGAGACAGAGACAGAGACAGTCACAGAGACAGACACAGACACAGAGACAGAGACAGAGACAGAGACAGTCACAGAGACAGAGACAGAGACAGAGACAGTCACAGAGACAGAGACAGAGACAGTCACAGAGACAGAGACAGAGACAGTCACAGAGACAGAGACAGAGACAGGCACAGTCACAGAGACAGAGACAGAGACAGTCACAGAGACAGGCACAGTCACAGAGACAGAGACAGAGACAGTCACAGAGACAGGCACAGTCACAGAGACAGAGACAGCCACATACACAGAGACAGAGACAGTCACAGAGACAGGCACAGTCACAGAGACAGAGACAGCCACATACACGGAGACAGAGACAGAGACAGAGACAGAGACAGTCACAGAGACAGGCACAGTCACAGACAGACAGATACAGATACAGATACAGAGACAGAGACAGAGACAGAGACAGTCACAGATACATACACATATACAGACACAGTCACAGAGACAGTAACAGACACAGAGACAGGCACAGTCACAGACACAGTCACATACACAGTCACAGAAACAGAGACCGTCACTGACACAGTCACAGACACAGAGACAGTCACAGACACAGTCACAGACACAGAGACAGTCACAGAGACAGAGACAGTCACAGAGACAGGCACAGTCACAGACACAGTCACATACAGTCACAGACACAGAGACAGACACAGTCACAGACACAGAGTCCGTCACAGTCACAGACACAGTCACAGAAACAGTCCTAGAGACGGTCACAGACACAGAGTCCATCACAGACACAGAGACAGACACAGTCACAGACACAGAGTCCGTCACAGTCACAGACACAGTCACAGAAACAGTCCTAGAGACAGTCACAGACACAGAGACCGTCACAGAGACAGACACAGGGACAGAGATAGTCACAGACACAGAGACTGACACAGTCACAGACAAAGCCACAGACACAGAGACAGTCGCAGACACAGACACAGACACAGAGACAGAGACAGAGACAGTCCAAGAGACAGTCACAGACACATACACAGTCACAGACACAGAGATCCTCACTGACACAGAGACAGACACTGTCACAGAGACAGTCACAGAGACAGTCACAGACACAGAGACAGACACAGACACAGAGACCGTCACAGACACATACACAGTTGCAGACACATACACAGTCACAGACACAGTCACAGACACAGTCACAGAGACAGAGACAGAACACAGAGACAGTCGCAGACACAGACACAGAGACCATCACAGAGACAGACACAGACACAGAGACCGTTACAGACACATACACAGTTACAGACACATACACAGTCACAGACACAGTCACAGAGACAGTCACAGACACAGTCACAGAGACAGAGACAGAACACAGATGCACTACATTGGAGAGAAAGAGAGGGGGGGCAGAGAGAGAGTAGAGGGGGAGAAAGATGGGGAGGAGGAGGAAAAGAGGGGGAGAGGGGGAGACAGAGATGGAGAGCGGAAGGAGACAGTGGGAGAGGGGGAAGAGAGAGGGGATGGGGGGGGGGAGGGGAAAGAGACCTGGAGAGAGGGAGGGACCATGGCGCTTGTAACGCCAGGGTAGTGGGTTCGATCCCGGGACCACCCATACGTAGAATGTATGCACACATGACTGTAAGTCGCTTTGGATAAAAGCGTCTGCTAAATGGCATATTAGATTAGATTAGATTAGGGAGAGAGAGGGGGAGAAGGGAGTGATAGGGAGAGAGAGGGGGAGAGGGAGGGAGAGGGGAACTAGGAGAGTGATAGGGGGGGAGAGGGGAGAGAGGGAGAGGGGAGAGAGGGAGGGAGAGGGGAACTAGGGGAGTGTAAGGGAGAGAGAGAGAGCGGGAGAGGGGAGAGAGGGAGGGAGAGGGGAACTAGGGGAGTGTAAGGGAGAGAGAGAGAGAGATGTCTCTGCTGCCACACAAAGAAATCCTCTGATGATGACTGTGTGCCCATGGTTGGTTTAAATAATGAAGAAGTATATTTGAAATGTAACTTCAGACAGTGAGGAGGAGACATGTCATTCCATTCTCCAGTGGAATAGAAAGACAGATGGATGAGGGGATGATATTAAAGGTTGGAGTAATGGAGGGGGATGTGGGGGATGGAGGTAAAAAATGACCTTCAAACCAAATGACAAAGATCATAAAAAAAATGTAGCGTCCTCCTCTATGTCTCTCTCTCTCACACTCCCCTCTCTGACTGTCTCTCTCTCTCTCACACTTCCCCCTCTCTGACTGTCTCTCTCACACTCCCTCCTCTCTGACAGTCTCTCTCACACTTCCCCCTCTCTGACTGTCTCTCTCACACTCCCCCCTCTCTGACTGTCTCTCTCACACTCCTCCCTCTCTGACACTCCCCCTCTCTCTCTCCTGACAGTCTCTCTCACACTCCCCCCTCTATGACTCTCTCTCTCACTGACTCTCTCTCTCTCTCTCTCTCTCTCTCTCTCTCTCTCTCTCTCTCTCTCTCTCTCTCTCTCTCTCTCTCTCTCTCTCTCTCTCTCTCTCTCTCTCTCTCTCTCACACTCCCCCTCTCTGACTGTCTCTCTCTCTCTCACACTCCCACCTCTCTGACTGTCTCTCTCTCTCTCTCACACCCCCTCTCTGACTCTCTCTCTCACACTCCCCCTCTCTGACTGTCTCTCTCTCACACACACTCCCCCTCTCTGACTGTCTCTCTCTCTCTCTCTGACAGTCTCTCTCTCTCAGACTGGCTCTCTCTCTCTCTCTCTCTCTCTCTCTCTCTCTCTCTCTCTCTCTGTGTCTCCCTCTGTATCTGTCTCTCTCTCTCTCTCTCTCTCTCTCTCTCTCTATCTGTCACTATCTGTCTCTCTCTATCTGTCACTATCTGTCTCTCTCTATCCCCTCTCTCTCTCTCTCTCTCTCACACACTCCCACCTCTCTGACTGTCTCTCTCACACTCCCTCCTCTCTGACAGTCTCTCTCACACTCCCCCTCAGACTGGCTCTCTCACCCCCCCTCTCTCTCTCTCTCTCTCTCTCTCTCTCTCTCTCTCTCTCTCTCTCTCTCTCTCTCTCTCTCTCTCTCTCTCTCTGTGTCTCCCTCTGTATCTGTCTCTGTCTCTCTTTCACTCTCCGTCTCTCTCTATCTGTCACTCTCTGTCTCTCTCTATCTGTCACTATCTGTCTCTCTCTATCTGTCACTATCTGTCTCTCTCTATCTGTCACTATCTGTCTCTCTCTCTCTCTCTCACTTGCTTTCTCCAGATGTCACATCTTAACAAAACACTGTGATCCCTATCTGTTCTCCGCCTACAATAATCTTATGGAATTGTGCTGTAGCTAGCGTATCCGTAATGACACTGCAGTCCCCGAGTGTGTCTGTAATGACACCCTATGCCCCATGGAAGTCCTATGGGCCCCGGTCAAACGTAGTGAAGTAGAAAGGGAAAAGTGTGCTATTTAGGATGCAGCCACAGACAGACCTAGTGACGCTGACGTTATATGCAGGCTCTGCTAAATGGCATATATTATTATATTATATATATTACAGAGAGACCCTCGACAAAAGGGTGCTTGTGAGACGATACATCAAGAGGATGGATAGAGATAAAAGACTCCATTGACTACAGTACATTAGACATTGACTACAGTACATTAGACATTGACTACAGTACATTAGACATTGACTACAGTACATTGACTACAGAACATTGACTACAGTACATTAGACAATGACTACAGTACATTAGACATTGACTACAGTACATTAGACATTGACTACAGTACATTAGACATCGACTACAGTACATTAGACATCGACTACAGTACATTGACTACAGTACATTAGACATTGACTACAGTACATTAGACATCGACTACAGTACATTAGACATTGACTACAGTACATTAGACATTGACTACAGTACATTAGACATTGACTACAGTACATTAGACATCGACTACAGTACATTAGACATTGACTACAGTACATTAGACATTGACTACAGTACATTAGACATTGACTACAGTACATTGACTACAGTACATTGACTACAGTACATTAGACATTGACTACAGTACATTGACTACAGTACATTAGACATAGACTACAGTACATTAGACATTGACCACAGTACATTAGACATTGACTACAGTACATTGACTACAGTACATTAGACATTGACTACAGTACATTGACTACAGTACATTAGACATTGACTACAGTACATTAGACATTGACTACAGTACATTGACTACAGTACATTAGACATTGACTACAGTACATTGACTACAGTACATTAGACATTGACTACAGTACATTAGACATTGACTACAGTACATTAGACATTGACTACAGTACATTGACTACAGTACATTAGACATTGACTACAGTACATTAGACATTGACCACAGTACATTAGACATTGACTACAGTACATTGAATACAGTACATTAGACATTGACTACAGTACATTGACTACAGTACATTAGACATTGACTACAGTACATTGACTACAGTACATTAGACATTGACTACAGTACATTAGACATTGACTACAGTACATTGACTACAGTACATTAGACATTGACTACAGTACATTAGACATTGACTACAGTACATTAGACATTGACTACAGTACATTGACTACAGTACATTAGACTACAGTACATTAGACATTGACATTTCCCTGTTGGGTGAGGTTTAAAAAAAACCTTTTC
Organism: Oncorhynchus gorbuscha; assembly: GCF_021184085.1. NCBI lineage: Eukaryota > Metazoa > Chordata > Actinopteri > Salmoniformes > Salmonidae > Oncorhynchus > Oncorhynchus gorbuscha. Next base: position 4,968,327 of record NC_060185.1, on the reverse strand, counting down.
TCTCCTCCCTAGAGAATGGACTCTTGGAAAGCCCTTTGTTAACATAGAGAAAGTATATAGCTTTCACTATAGTCTCTATGTACCCGGTTAGACTGTCAGAACAGTCTCTATGTACCCAGTTAGACTGTCAGAACAGTCTCTATGCACCCGGTTAGACTGTCAGAACAGTCTCTATGTACCCGGTTAGACTGTCAGAACAGTCTCTATGTACCCGGTTAGACTGTCAGAACAGTCTCTATGTACCCGGTTAGACTGTCAGAACAGTCTCTATGTACCCGGTTAGACTGTCAGAACAGTCTCTATGTACCCGGTTAGACTGTCAGAACAGTCTCTATGTACCCGGTTAGACTGTCAGAACAGTCTCTATATACCCGGTTAGACTGTCAGAACAGTCTCTATGCACTACATTAGACTGTCAGAACAGTCTCTATGCACTACGTTAGACTGTCAGAACAGTCTCTATGCACTACGTCAGACTGTCAGAACAGCCTCTATGCACTACCTTAGACTGTCAGAACAGTCTCTATGCACTACGTTAGACTGTCAGAACAGTCTCTATGCACTACATTAGACTGTCAGAACAGCCTCTATGCACTACGTTAGACTGTCAAAACAGTCTCTATGCACTATGTTAGACTGTCAGAACAGTCTCTATGCACTACATTAGACTGTCAAAACAGTCTCTATGCACTACGTTAGACTGTCAAAACAGTCTCTATGCACTACGTTAGACTGTCAAAACAGTCTCTATGCACTACATTAGACTGTCAGAACAGTCTCTATGCACTACGTTAGACTGTCAAAACAGTCTCTATGCACTACGTTAGACTGTCAAAACAGTCTCTATGCACTATGTTAGACTGTCAAAACAGTCTCTATGCACTACGTTAGACTGTCAAAACAGTCTCTATGCACTACGTTAGACTGTCAAAACAGTCTCTATGCACTACGTTAGACTGTCAAAACAGTCTCTATGCACTACGTTAGACTGTATGAGAAGTGAGACTAGAAGTCCAAACTGAGAAGCCAACTCCGTTTTAGCGGTGGTATATTATTCTGTGTAGGGCAGTATATTTCTCTGTGTAGGGGTGGTATATTTCTCTGTGTAGGGGTGGTATATTTTTCTGTGTAGCGGTGGTATATTTATCTGTGTAGGGGCGGTATATTTCTCTGTGTAGGGGTGGTATTTTTCTCTGTGTAGGGCAGTATATTTCTCTGTGTAGGGATGGTATATTTCTCTGTGTAGCGGTGGTATATTTCTCTGTGTAGGGGCGGTATATTTCTCTGTGTAGCGGTGGTATATTTATCTGTGTAGGGGTGGTATATTTCTCTGAGTAGCGGTGGTATATTTCTCTGTGTAGGGGTGGTATATTTCTCTGTGTAGGGATGGTATATTTCTCTGTGTAGCGGTGGTATATTTCTCTGTGTAGGGATGGTATATTTCTCTGTGTAGCGGTGGTATATTTATCTGTGTAGGGGTGGTATATTTCTCTGTGTAGCGGTGGTATATTTCTCTGTGTAGGGGTGGTATATTTCTCTGTGTAGCGGTGGTATATTTATCTGTGTAGGGGTGGTATATTTCTCTGTGTAGGGGTGGTATATTTATCTGTGTAGGGGTGGTATATTTCTCTGTGTAGGGATGGTATATTTCTCTGTGTAGGGGTGGTATATTTCTCTGTGTAGGGGTGGTATATTTCTCTGTGTAGGGATGGTATATTTCTCTGTGTAGGGATGGTATATTTCTCTGTGTAGGGGTGGTATATTTCTCTGTGTAGCGGTGGTATATTTCTCTGTGTAGCGGTGATATATTTCTCTGTGTAGGCTGGCTAGCTGTGTAATATTTATCTGTGTAGGGGTGATATATTTCTCTGTGTAGGCTGGCTAGCTGTGTAATATTTATCCACATCTCTGCTCTGTGATTTATATTGCAGAAGCCTCTATGCAGGACAGGCTTTTATTCTACTGGCTGAAGGGTGTAAGTGCTTTCCAAAGGAAGGATTTGTCTTTGAGAACACCTTGTCTTGGATTCCCATGGAGGGCTATAGCCTCACCTCCTAACTTATGAACCACACGGACGCACACGCACAAGCACGCACGCACGCACACACACACACGCACGCACGCGCACGCGCGCACGCATGCACACACACACACACCTTGACTGTAGCCTCACCTCCAAACTTATGATCCACACGCACGTACACACACACACACACACACATGCACGCACGCACGCACGCACGCACGCACGCACGCACGCACGCACACACACACACACACACACACACACACACACACACACACACACACACACACACACACACACACACACACACACACACACACACACACACACACACACACACACACACACACACACACTCACCCTGACTGTAGCCTCAGTTAACTTATTAACCATTAGAGCGAGGGGTGGTGGCTTTAAAGAGGTGTCCCTTTGGCTTCTACTGTTCATTCATCTCAACATTCACACACACACAACAAAACACAACACCACGCACACACACACACACCACGCACACACACACACACACACACACATACACACACACACACACCTTAGGATGTATGGACACGGCAAGTGAGAAACTCTGAAGTGAAAATCTCATTTATATTTTTTTAGGACTTACAAGGATAAACACGTTCTAATAACACGCAACAATAGTCTCTGGTAGGGCGATGGAGGATCAGAGTTAGCCTTTAGGGGATATATGGACTGAGTTAGTCTTTAGGGGATATATGGACTGAGTTCATCTGTAGGGGATATATGGACTGAGTTAGTTTTTAGGGGATGTATGGACTGAGTTAGTCTGTAGTGGATATATGGACTGAGTTAGTCTGTAGGGGATATATGGACTGAGTTAGTCTGTAGGGGATATATGGACTGAGTTAGTCTGTAGGGGATATATGGACTGAGTTAGTCTGTAGGGGATATATGGACTGAGTTAGTCTGTAGGGGATATATGGACTGAGTTAGCCTTTAGGGGATATATGGACTGAGTTAGTTTTTAGGGGATGTATGGACTGAGTTAGCCTTTAGGGGATATATGGACAGAGTTAGTCTTTAGGGGATATATGGACTGAGTTAGTCTGGAGGGGATATATGGACTGAGTTAGTCTTTAGGGGATATATGGACTGAGTTATCCTTTAGATGATATATGGACTGAGTTAGTCTGTAGGGGATATATGGACTGAGTTAGTCTTTAGGGGATATATGGACTGAGTTAGTCTGTAGGGGATATATGGACTGAGTTAGCCTGTAGGGGATATATGGACTGAGTTAGTCTTTAGGGGATATATGGACTGAGTTAGTTTTTAGGGGATGTATGGACTGAGTTAGTCTGTAGTGGATATATGGACTGAGTTAGTCTGTAGGGGATATATGGACTGAGTTAGTCTTTAGGGGATATATGGACTGAGTTAGTCTGTAGGGGATATATGGACTGAGTTAGTCTGTAGTGGATATATGGACTGAGTTAGTCTTTAGGGTATATATGGACTGAGTTAGTCTGTAGGGGATATATGGACTGAGTTAGTCTGTAGTGGATATATGGACTGAGTTAGTCTTTAGGGTATATATGGACTGAGTTAGTCTGTAGGGGATATATGGACTGAGTTAGTTTTTAGGGGATGTATGGACTGAGTTAGTCTGTAGTGGATATATGGACTGAGTTAGTCTGTAGGGGATATATGGACTGAGTTAGTCTTTAGGGGATATATGGACTGAGTTAGTCTGTAGGGGATATATGGACTGAGTTAGTCTGTAGTGGATATATGGACTGAGTTAGTCTTTAGGGTATATATGGACTGAGTTAGTCTGTAGGGGATATATGGACTGAGTTAGTCTGTAGTGGATATATGGACTGAGTTAGTCTTTAGGGTATATATGGACTGAGTTAGCCTTTAGGGCGATGGAGGATCAGAGTTAGTCTTTAGGGGATATATGGACTGAGTTCATCTGTAGGGGATATATGGACTGAGTTAGTCTGTAGGGGATATATGGACTGAGTTAGTTTTTAGGGGATGTATGGACTGAGTTAGTCTGTAGTGGATATATGGACTGAGTTAGTCTGTAGGGGATATATGGACTGAGTTAGTCTGTAGGGGATATATGGACTGAGTTAGTCTGTAGGGGATATATGGACTGAGTTAGTCTGTAGGGGATATATGGACTGAGTTAGCCTTTAGGGGATATATGGACTGAGTTAGTTTTTAGGGGATGTATGGACTGAGTTAGCCTTTAGGGGATATATGGACAGAGTTAGTATTTAGGGGATATATGGACTGAGTTAGTCTGGAGGGGATATATGGACTGAGTTAGTCTTTAGGGGATATATGGACTGAGTTATCCTTTAGATGATATATGGACTGAGTTAGTCTGTAGGGGATATATGGACTGAGTTAGTCTTTAGGGGATATATGGACTGAGTTAGTCTGTAGGGGATATATGGACTGAGTTAGCCTGTAGGGGATATATGGACTGAGTTAGTCTTTAGGGGATATATGGACTGAGTTAGTTTTTAGGGGATGTATGGACTGAGTTAGTCTGTAGTGGATATATGGACTGAGTTAGTCTGTAGGGGATATATGGACTGAGTTAGTCTTTAGGGGATATATGGACTGAGTTAGTCTGTAGGGGATATATGGACTGAGTTAGTCTGTAGTGGATATATGGACTGAGTTAGTCTTTAGGGTATATATGGACTGAGTTAGTCTGTAGGGGATATATGGACTGAGTTAGTCTGTAGTGGATATATGGACTGAGTTAGTCTTTAGGGTATATATGGACTGAGTTAGTCTGTAGGGGATATATGGACTGAGTTAGTTTTTAGGGGATGTATGGACTGAGTTAGTCTGTAGTGGATATATGGACTGAGTTAGTCTGTAGGGGATATATGGACTGAGTTAGTCTTTAGGGGATATATGGACTGAGTTAGTCTGTAGGGGATATATGGACTGAGTTAGTCTGTAGTGGATATATGGACTGAGTTAGTCTTTAGGGTATATATGGACTGAGTTAGTCTGTAGGGGATATATGGACTGAGTTAGTCTGTAGTGGATATATGGACTGAGTTAGTCTTTAGGGTATATATGGACTGAGTTAGTCTGTAGGGGATATATGGACTGAGTTAGTCTTTAGGGGATATATGGACTGAGTTAGTCTGTAGGGGATATATGGACTGAGTTAGCCTGTAGGGGATATATGGACTGAGTTAGTCTGTAGGGGATATATGGACTGAGTTAGTCTTTAGGGGATATATGGACTGAGTTAGTCTGTAGGGGATATATGGACTGAGTTAGTCTGTAGGGGATATATGGACTGAGTTAGTCTGTAGGGGATATATGGACTGAGTTAGCCTTTAGAGGATATATGGACTGAGTTAGTCTGTAGTGGATATATGGACTGGGTTAGCCTGTAGGGGATATATGGACTGAGTTAGTCTGTAGGGGATATATGGACTGAGTTAGTCTTTAGGGGATATATGGACTGAGTTAGTTTTTAGGGGATATATGGACTGAGTTAGTCTGTAGTGGATATATGGACTGAGTTAGTCTGTAGGGGATATATGGACTGAGTTAGTCTTTAGGGGATATATGGACTGAGTTAGTCTGTAGGGGATATATGGACTGAGTTAGTCTGTAGTGGATATATGGACTGAGTTAGTCTTTAGGGTATATATGGACTGAGTTAGTCTGTAGGGGATATATGGACTGAGTTAGTCTGTAGGGGATATATGGACTGAGTTAGTCTTTAGGGGATATATGGACTGAGTTAGTCTGTAGGGGATATATGGACTGAGTTAGTCTGTAGGGGATATATGGACTGAGTTAGTCTGTAGGGGATATATGGACTGAGTTAGCCTTTAGAGGATATATGGACTGAGTTAGCCTGTAGGGGATATATGGACTGAGTTAGCCTGTAGGGGATATATGGACTGAGTTAGCCTTTAGGGCGATGGAGGATCAGAGTTAGTCTGTAGGGGATATATGGACTGAGTTAGTCTTTAGGGGATATATGGGCTGAGTTAGTCTGTAGTGGATATATGGACTGAGTTAGTCTGTAGGGGATATATGGACTGAGTTAGTCTGTAGGGGATATATGGACTGAGTTAATCTGTAGTGGATATATGGACTGAGTTAGTCTTTATGGTATATATGGACTGAGTTAGTCTGTAGGGGATATATGGACTGAGTTAGTTTGTAGGGGATATATGGACTGAGTTAGTCTTTAGGGGATATATGGACTGAGTTAGTCTGTAGGGGATATATGGACTGAGTTAATCTGTAGGGGATATATGGACTGAGTTAGCCTGGAGGGGATATATGGACTGAGTTTGTCTGTAGGGGATATATGGACTGAGTTAGTCTGGAGGGGATATATGGACTGAGTTAGTCTGTAGGGGATATATGGACTGATTTAGTCTGTAGGGGATATATGGACTGAGTTAGTCTTTAGGGGATATATGGACTGAGTTAGTCTTTAGGGGATATATGGACTGAGTTAGTCTGGAGGGGATATATGGACTGAGTTTGTCTGTAGGGGATATATGGACTGAGTTAGTCTGGAGGGGATATATGGACTGAGTTAGTCTGTAGTGGATATATGGACTGAGTTAGCCTGTAGGGGATATATGGACTGAGTTAGTCTGTAGAGGATATATGGACTGAGTTAGTCTGTAGGGGATATATGGACTGAGTTAGCCTGTAGGGGATATATGGACTGAGTTAGCCTGTAGGGGATATATGGACTGAGTTAGTCTTTATGGGTTATATGGACTGAGTTAGTCTTTAGAGGATATATGGACTGAGGTAGCCTTTAGGGTGATGGAGGATCAGAGTTGGTCTTTAGGGGATATATGGACTGAGTTAGTCTGTAGGGGATATATGGACTGAGTTAGTCTTTAGGGGATATATGGACTGAGTTAGTCTTTAGAGGATATATGGACTGAGTTAGTCTGTAGGGGATATATGGACTGAGTTAGTCTGTTGGGGATATATGGACTGAGTTAGTCTTTAGGGGATATATGGACTGAGTTAGCCTTTAGGGCGATGGAGGATCAGAGTTAGTCTGTAGGGGATATATGGACTGAGTTAGTCTGTAGGGGATATATGGACTGAGTTAATCTGTAGTGGATATATGGACTGAGTTAGTCTTTATGGTATATATGGACTGAGTTAGTCTGTAGGGGATATATGGACTGAGTTAGTCTGGAGGGGATATATGGACTGAGTTAGTCTGTAGGGGATATATGGACTGAGTTAGCCTGGAGGGGATATATGGACTGAGTTTGTCTGTAGGGGATATATGGACTGAGTTAGTCTGGAGGGGATATATGGACTGAGTTAGTCTGTAGGGGATATATGGACTGATTTAGTCTGTAGGGGATATATGGACTGAGTTGGTCTTTAGGGGATATATGGACTGAGTTAGTCTTTAGGGGATATATGGACTGAGTTAGTCTGGAGGGGATATATGGACTGAGTTTGTCTGTAGGGGATATATGGACTGAGTTAGTCTGGAGGGGATATATGGACTGAGTTAGTCTGTAGGGGATATATGGACTGAGTTAGTCTTTAGGGGATATATGGACTGAGTTAGTCTTTAGGGGATATATGGACTGAGTTAGTCTGTAGTGGATATATGGACTGAGTTAGCCTGTAGGGGATATATGGACTGAGTTAGTCTGTAGAGGATATATGGACTGAGTTAGTCTGTAGGGGATATATGGACTGAGTTAGCCTGTAGGGGATATATGGACTGAGTTAGCCTGTAGGGGATATATGGACTGAGTTAGTCTTTATGGGTTATATGGACTGAGTTAGTCTTTAGAGGATATATGGACTGAGGTAGCCTTTAGGGTGATGGAGTTGGTCTTTAGGGGATATATGGACTGAGTTAGTTAGGGGATATATGGACTGAGTTAGTCTTTAGGGGATATATGGACTGAGTTAGTCTTTAGAGGATATATGGACTGAGTTAGTCTGTAGGGGATATATGGACTGAGTTAGTCTGTTGGGGATATATGGACTGAGTTAGTCTTTAGGTGATATATGAACTGAGTTAGCCTTTAGGGCGATGGAGGATCAGAGTTAGTCTGTAGGGGATATATGGACTGAGTTAGTCTTTAGGGGATATATGGACTGAGTTAGTCTTTAGGGGATATATGGACTGAGTTAGCCTTTAGGGGATATATGGACTGAGTTAGCCTTTAGGGGATATATGGACTGAGTTAGTCTTTAGGGGATATATGGACTGAGTTAGTCTGTAGGGGATATATGGACTGAGTTAGTCTGTATGGGATATATGGACTGAGTTAGCCTTTAGGGGATATATGGACTGAGTTATCCTTTAGGGCGATGGAGGATCAGAGTTGGTCTTTAGGGGATATATGGACTGAGTTACTCTTTAGGGGATATATGGACTGAGTTAGTCTGTTGGGGATATATGGACTGTTAGTCTTTAGAGGATATATGGACTGAGTTAGTCTGTAGGGGATATATGGACTGAGTTAGTCTTTAGGGTATATATGGACTGGGTTAGCCTTTAGGGCGATGGAGGATCAGAGTTAGTCTGTAGGGGATATATGGACTGAGTTAGTCTTTAGGGGATATATGGACTGAGTTAGTCTTTAGGGGATATATGGACTGAGTTAGCCTTTAGGGCGATGGAGGATCAGAGTTAGTCTTTAGAGGATATATGGACTGAGTTAGCCTTTAGGGCGATGGAGGATCAGAGTTGGTCTTTAGGGGATATATGGACTGAGTTAGCCTTTAGGGGATATATGGACTGAGTTATCCTTTAGGGGATATATGGACTGAATTAGTCTTTAGGGGATATATGGACTGAGTTAGCCTTTAGGGGATATATGGACTGAGTTAGTCTTTAGGGGATATATGGACTGAGTTAGTCTGTAGGGGATATATGGACTGAGTTAGTCTGTAGGGGATATATGGACTGAGTTAGTCTGTAGGGGATATATGGACTGAGTTAGCCTTTAGGGGATATATGGACTGAGTTAGCCTTTAGGGCGATGGAGGATCAGAGTTGGTCTTTAGGGGATATATGGACTGAGTTAGTCTTTAGGGGATATATGGACTGAGTTAGCCTCTAGGGCGATGGAGGATCAGAGTTAGTCTGTAGGGGATATATGGACTGCGTTAGTCTTTAGGGGATATATGGACTGAGTTAGTCTGTAGGGGATATATGGACTGAGTTAGTCTTTAGGGGATATATGGACTGAGCTGGACTCAAGTGTTTCTCATTCTTTATCCATGAACTTGTATAGGCTAGATGTCATACTGGTTTTTGAAAACAGTTTTTCTTTGTGAGGTAATTATGTGAATGTGAGAAATAGACGCTGAGTGGACAAATCATTAGGAACACCTTCCTAATATTGAGTTGCGGCATCCTTTTCTCTCAGAAAAGCCTCAGTTTGTCAGGGCATGGACTCTACAAGGTGTTGAAAGCTTCCACAGGGATGCTGGCCCGTGTTGACTCTAATGCTTCCCACAGTTGTGTCAAGTTGGCTGGATGTCCTTTGGGTGGTGGACCGTTCTTGATACACACAGGAAACTGTTGAGCGCGAAAAAACCCCAGCAGTGTCTATTTTATTTTTAATTTAAACTTTTTTTAACTAGGCAAGTCAGTTGAGAACAAATTCTTATTTACAATCATGGCCTACTGGGAACAGTGGGTTAACTGCCTTGTTCAGGGGCAGAACGACAGATTTTTACCTTGTCAGCTCGGGGATTCAATCCAACAAACTTTTGGTTACTGGCCCAACGCTCTATCTGCCGCCCCAGTGTTGCAGTTTTTGACACAAACCGGTGGCCGAGCGCCTACTACCAACCCGGTGGCCTAGCGCCTACTACCAACCCGGTGGCCTAGCGCCTACTACCAACCCGGTGGCCTAGCGCCTACTACCAACCCTGTGGCCTAACGCCTACTACCATACCGGTGGCCTAGCGCCTACTACCAACCCGGTGACCTAGCCCCTACTACCAACCCGGTGGCCTAGTGCCTACTACCATACTTGTGGCCGAGCGCCTACTACCATACCGGTGGCCTAGCGCCTACTTCCATACCGGTGGCCTAGCGCCTACTACCAAACCGGTGGCCTAGCGCCTACTACCATACCGGTGGCCTAGCGCCTACTACCATACCGGTGGCCTAGCACCTACTACCATACCGGTGGCCTAGCGCCTACTACCATACCGGTGGCCTAGCGCCTACTACCATACCGGTGGCCTAGCGCCTACTACCAACCCGGTGGCGTAGCGCCTACTACCAACCCTGTGGCCTAACGCCTACTACCATACCGGTGGCCTAGCGCCTACTACCAACCCGGTGGCCTAGCCCCTACTACCAACCCGGTGGCCTAGTGCCTACTACCATACTTGTGGCCGAGCACCTACTACCATACCGGTGGCCTAGCGCCTACTTCCATACCGGTGGCCTAGCGCCTACTACCAAACCGGTGGCCTAGCGCCTACTACCATACCGGTGGCCTAGCGCCTACTACCATACCGGTGGCCTAGCGCCTACTACCATACCGGTGGCCTAGCGCCTACTACCATACCGGTGGCCTAGCGCCTACTACCATACCGGTGGCCTAGCGCTACCTACCGGTGGCCTAGCACCTACTACCATACCGGTGGCCTAGCGCCTACTACCATACCGGTGGCCTAGCGCCTACTGCCATACCGGTGGCCTAGCGCCTACTACCATACCGGTGGCCTAGCGCCTACTACCATACCGGTGGCCTAGCGCCTACTGCCATACCGGTGGCCTAGCGCCTACTACCATACCGGTGGCCGAGCGCCTACTTCCATACCGGTGGCCTAGTGCCTACTGCCATACCGGTGGCCTAGCGCCTACTACCATACCGGTGGCCTAGCGCCTACTACCAAACCGGTGGCCTAGCGCCTACTACCAAACCGGTGACCGAGCGCCTACTTCCATACCGGTGGCCTAGCGCCTACTGCCATACCGGTGGCCTAGCGCCTACTACCAAACCGGTGGCCTAGCGCCTACTGCCATACCGGTGGCCTAGCGCCTACTGCCATACTGGTGGCCTAGCGCCTACTGCCATACCGGTGGCCTAGCGCCTACTACCAAACCCCATTCAAATATTTTGTCTTGCCACCTTCTGAATGGCACACATACACAATCCACGTATCAATTGTCTCAAGGCTTAAAAATCCTTCTTTAACCTGTCATCCTCCTCTTCATCTACACGGATGGAAGTGGATTTAACAAGTGACATCAATAAGGGATCATAGCTTTCACCTGGCCAGTCTATGTCATGGAAAGATCAGTGTATATATAGTCATATATAGACGTGAGAAACACCGGAGCCACAGATATACACTTCCGTTCAAAAGTTTGGGGTCACTTAGAAATGTCCTTGTTTTTGAAAGAAAAACACCGTTTTTGGTCCTCTGTCCAGTGTTCTTTTGCCCATCTTAATCTTTTATTTTTATTGGCCAGTCTAAGATATGGATATTTCTTTGCAACTCTGCCGAGAAGGCCATCATCCCGGAGTCGCCTCTTCACTGTTGACGTTGAGACTGGTGTTTTGTGGGTACTATTTAATGAAGTTGCCAGTTGAGGACTTGTGAGGCATGTTTTTCTCAAACTAGACGCTAATGTACTTGTCCTCTTGTTCAGTTGTGCACCGGGGCCTCCTACTCCTCTTTCTATTCTGGTTAGAGACAGTTTGCTCTGTTCTGTGAAGGGAGTAGTACACAGTGTTGTATGAGACCTTCAGTCTCTTTGCAATTTCTCACATGGAATAGTCTTCATTTCTCAGAACAAGAATAGACTGACGAGTTTCAGAAGAAAGTTATTTGTTTCTGGCCATTTTGAGCCTGTAATCGAACCCACAAATACTGATGCTCCAGATACTCAACAAGTCTAAAGAAGGCCAGTTTTATTGCTTCTTTAATCAGAACAACGGTTTTCAACTGTGCTAACATAATTGTAAAAAGGTTTTCTAATGATCAATTAGCCTTTTAAAATTATAAACTAGGATTAGCTAACACAACGTGTCATCGGAACACAGGAGTGATGGTTGCTGATAATGGGCCTCGGTACGCCTATGTAGATATTCCATTAAAAATCTGCCGTTTCCAGCTACAATAGTCATTTACAACATTAACAGTGTCAACACTGTATTTCTGATCAATTTGATGTTATTTTAATGGACAAAAACAAGTGCTTTTCTTTCAAAAAACAAGGACATTTCTAAGTGGCCCCAAACTTTTGAACGGGAGTGTATCCCTATACATATAGTATCTACCTCCATCACTCCAGTATCTACCTCCATCACTCCAGTATCTACCTCCATCACAACAGTATCTACCTCCATCACTCCAGTATATACCTCCATCACTCCAGTATCTACCTCCATCACTCCAGTATCTACCTCCATCACTCCAGTATCTACCTCCATCACTCCAGTATCTACCTCCATCACAACAGTATCTACCTCCATCACTCCAGTATCTACCTCCATCACTCCAGTATCTACCTCCATCACTCCAGTATCTACCTCCATCACTCCAGTATCTACCTCCATCACTCCAGTATCTACCTCCATCACTCCAGTATATACCTCCATCACTCCAGTATCCCTGTACATACAGTATCTACCTCCATCACTCCAGTATCTACCTCCATCACTCCAGTATCTACCTCCATCAGTCCAGTATCTACCTCCATCACTCCAGTATCTACCTCCATCACTCCAGTATCTACCTCCATCACTCCAGTATATACCTCCATCACTCCAGTATCTACCTCCATCACTCCAGTATCTACCTCCATCACTCCAGTATCTACCTCCATCACTCCAGTATCTACCTCCATCACAACAGTATCTACCTCCATCCATCACCTCTCCAGTATCTACCTCCATCAGTATCTACCTCCATCACTCCAGTATCTACCTCCATCACTCCAGTATCTACCTCCATCACTCCAGTATCTACCTCCATCACTCCAGTATATACCTCCATCACTCCAGTATCCCTGTACATACAGTATCTACCTCCATCACTCCAGTATCTACCTCCATCACTCCAGTATCTACCTCCATCACTCCAGTATCTACCTCCATCACTCCAGTATCTACCTCCATCACTCCAGTATCTACCTCCATCACTCCAGTATCTACCTCCATCACTCCAGTATCTACCTCCATCACTCCAGTATCTACCTCCATCACTACAGTATCTACCTCCATCACTCCAGTATCTACCTCCATCACTCCAGTATCTACCTCCATCACTCCAGTATCCCTGTACATACAGTATCTACCTCCATCACTCCAGTATCTACCTCAATCACTCCAGTATCCCTGTACATACAGTATCTACCTCCATCACTCCAGTATCTACCTCCATCACAACAGTATCTACCTCCATCACTCCAGTATCTACCTCCATCACTCCAGTATCTACCTCCATCACTCCAGTATCTACCTCCATCACTCCAGTATATACCTCCATCACTCCAGTATCTACCTCCATCACTCCAGTATCTACCTCCATCACTCCAGTATATACCTCCATCACTACAGTATCTACCTCCATCACTCCAGTATCTACCTCCATCACTCCAGTATCTACCTCCATCACTCCAGTATCCCTGTACATACAGTATCTACCTCCATCACTCCAGTATCTACCTCCATCACTCCAGTATCTACCTCCATCACTCCAGTATCTACCTCCATCACTCCAGTATCTACCTCCATCACTCCAGTATCTACCTCCATCACTCCAGTATCTACCTCCATCACTCCAGTATCTACCTCCATCACTCCAGTATCTACCTCCATCACTCCAGTATCTACCTCCATCACTCCAGTATCTACCTCCATCACTCCAGTATCTACCTCCATCACTACAGTATCTACCTCCATCACTCCAGTATCTACCTCCATCACTACAGTATCTACCTCCATCACTCCAGTATCCCTGTACATACAGTATCTACCTCCATCACTCCAGTATCTACCTCAATCACTCCAGTATCCCTGTACATACAGTATCTACCTCCATCACTCCAGTATCTACCTCCATCACAACAGTATCTACCTCCATCACTCCAGTATCTACCTCCATCACTCCAGTATCTACCTCCATCACTCCAGTATCTACCTCCATCACTCCAGTATATACCTCCATCACTACAGTATCTACCTCCATCACTCCAGTATCTACCTCCATCACTCCAGTATCTACCTCCATCACTCCAGTATCTACCTCCATCACTCCAGTATCTACCTCCATCACTCCAGTATATACCTCCATCACTACAGTATCTACCTCCATCACTCCAGTATCTACCTCCATCACTCCAGTATCTACCTCCATCACTCCAGTATCTACCTCCATCACTCCAGTATCTACCTCCATCACTCCAGTATCTACCTCCATCACTCCAGTATCTACCTCAATCACTCCAGTATCCCTGTACATACAGTATCTACCTCCATCACTCCAGTATCTACCTCCATCACTCCAGTATCTACCTCCATCACTCCAGTATCTACCTCCATCACTCCAGTATCTACCTCCATCACTCCAGTATCTACCTCCATCACTCCAGTATCTACCTCCATCACTCCAGTATCTACCTCCATCACTCCAGTATCTACCTCCATCACTCCAGTATCTACCTCCATCACTCCAGTCTCCCTCTACATACAGTATCTACATCCATCACAACAGTATCTACCTCCATCACTACAGTATCTACCTCCATCACTCCAGTATCTACCTCCATCACTCCAGTATCTACCTCCATCACTCCAGTATCTACCTCCATCACTCCAGTATCTACCTCCATCACTCCAGTATCTACCTCCATCACTCCAGTATCTACCTCCATCACTCCAGTATCTACCTCCATCACTCCAGTATCTACCTCCATCACTCCAGTATCTACCTCCATCACCCCAGTATCTACCTCCATCACTCCAGTATCTACCTCCATCACTCCAGTATCTACCTCCATCACTCCAGTATCTACCTCCATCACTCCAGTATCTACCTCCATCACTCCAGTATCCCTCTACATACAGTTTCTTCCTCCATCACTACAGTATCTACCTCCATCACTCCAGTATCTACCTCCATCACTCCAGTATTTTGACCGGTTGTGTACATGGAGGGAAAGTGTCAGTAACATGCATGTCAATCTCTGCTGGCTTTAAAGTTGAGGAGAGATTGACTGTATATTGGTCTTTGTGACAGGTATTGAATATTAGTGTACATAGAAATAGGTACTATGACCCTTTAGAAATATGTATTTGAGGAACCAAAGCCATACCCTGGCTTTCTCTATAATCATCATATCATATTCAGAGGATCGTCATATCATTTTCAGAGGAAGGACACAGTGACATTGGGGTGTTGGGGGGTTGGACGGGGGAATGAGGTTGGGTGGGGGTGGAAGGGGGGGTTGCTCCTCGCTTCCCTTCCCCCACTCGAAGGGACCTATCTGCTGGGTTGAACCCGACCTCCCCACCCCCTTCTGTCAGGGGTCCCCACGTTACCAGACAGCAGTGATTGTCTCCTAATGAATTCACTGAATACTGATCAGACAGAGTATTGACAAGGGATGGGGCCAGGTGGGACTCAGACTGACAGACCTAACCGGGTGATAAAATATATCATGAGATTTATGTCCGTTGTTAGTTCTCAGTAGGTGAATAATTACTTTTCTAATGATTTGCGCAATTATCCACCAGAGAAGAAGAAGAAGAAGAAGCCCAGCTGTCATGGCGGGTACGTTTCAAACAATGGAATCTAATTCCACATGGCCTGATAGCCTAATCACAACACCACTAGTCCATAGATCCTATGGGTCCCATACAACACCACTAGTCCATAGATCCTATGGATCCTATACAACACCACTAGTCCATAGATCCTATGGGTCCCATACAACACCACTAGTCCATAGATCCTATGGGTCCTATACAACACCACTAGTCCATAGATCCTATGGGTCCTAATCACAACACCACTAGTCCATAGATCCTATGGGTCCTATACAACACCACTAGTCCATAGATCCTATGGGTCCTATACAACACCACTAGTCCATAGATCCTATGGGTCCTATACATTTACATTTACATTTAAGTCATTTAGCAGACGCTCTTATCCAGAGCGACTTACAAATTGGTGCATTCACCTTATGACATCCAGTGGAACAGTCACTTTACAATAGTGCATCTAAATCTTAAGGGGGAGGGGGTGAGAGGGATTACTTATCCTATCCTAGGTATTCCTTAAAGAGGTGGGGTTTCAGGTGTCTCCGGAAGGTGGTGATTGACTCCGCTGTCCTGGCGTCGTGAGGGAGTTTGTTCCACCATTGGGGGGCCAGAGCAGCGAACAGTTTTGACTGGGCTGAGCGGGAGCTGTACTTCCTCAGTGGTAGGGAGGCGAGCAGGCCAGAGGTGGATGAACGCAGTGCCCTTGTTTGGGTGTAGTGCCTGATCAGAGCCTGGAGGTACTGAGGTGCCGTTCCCCTCACAGCTCCGTAGGCAAGCACCATGGTCTTGTAGCGGATGCGAGCTTCAACTGGAAGCCAGTGGAGAGAACGGAGGAGCGGGGTGACGTGAGAGAACTTGGGAAGGTTGAACACCAGACGGGCTGCGGCGTTCTGGATGAGTTAAAGGGGTTTAATGGCACAGGCAGGGAGCCCAGCCAACAGCGAGTTGCAGTAATCCAGACGGGAGATGACAAGTGCCTGGATTAGGACCTGCGCCGCTTCCTGTGTGAGGCAGGGTCGTACTCTGCGGATGTTGTAGAGCATGAACCTACAGGAACGGGCCACCGCCTTGATGTTGGTTGAGAACGACAGGGTGTTGTCCAGGATCACGCCAAGGTTCTTAGCGCTCTGGGAGGAGGACACAATGGAGTTGTCAACCGTGATGGCGAGATCATGGAACGGGCAGTCCTTCCCGGGAGGAAGAGCAGCTCCGTCTTGCCGAGGTTCAGCTTGAGGTGGTGATCCGTCATCCACACTGATATGTCTGCCAGACATGCAGAGATGCGATTCGCCACCTGGTCATCAGAAGGGGGAAAGGAGAAGATTAGTTGTGTGTCGTCTGCATAGCAATGATAGGAGAGACCATGTGAGGTTATGACAGAGCCAAGTGACTTGGTGTATAGCGAGAATAGGAGAGGGCCTAGAACAGAGCCCTGGGGGACACCAGTGGTGAGAGCGCGTGGTGAGGAGACAGATTCTCGCCACGCCACCTGGTAGGAGCGACCTGTCAGGTAGGACGCAATCCAAGCGTGGGCCGCGCCGGAGATGCCCAACTCGGAGAGGGTGGAGAGGAGGATCTGATGGTTCACAGTATCGAAGGCAGCCGATAGATCTAGAAGGATGAGAGCAGAGGAGAGAGAGTTAGCTTTAGAAGTGCGGAGCGCCTCCGTGATACAGAGGAGAGCAGTCTCAGTTGAATGACTAGTCTTGAAACCTGACTGATTTGGATCAAGAAGGTCATTCAGAGAGAGATAGCGGGAGAGCTGGCCAAGGACGGCACGTTCAAGAGTTTTGGAGAGAAAAGAAAGAAGGGATACCGGTCTGTAATTGTTGACATCGGAGGGATCGAGTGTAGGTTTTTTCAGAAGGGGTGCAACTCTCGCTCTCTTGAAGACGGAAGGGACGTAGCCAGCGGTCAGGGATGAGTTGATGAGCGAGGTGAGGTAAGGGAGAAGGTCTCCGGAAATGGTCTGGAGAAGAGAGGAGGGGATAGGGTCAAGCGGGCAGGTTGTTGGGTGGCCGGCCGTCACAAGACGCGAGATTTCATCTGGAGAGAGAGGGGAGAAAGAGGTCAGAGCACAGGGTAGGGCAGTGTGAGCAGAACCAGCGGTGTCGTTTGACTTAGCAAACGAGGATCGGATGTCGTCAACCTTCTTTTCAAAATGGTTGACGAAGTCATCTGCAGAGAGGGAGGAGGGGGAGGGGGAGGAGGATTCAGGAGGGAGGAGAAGGTGGCAAAGAGCTTCCTAGGGTTAGAGGCAGATGCTTGGAATTTAGCGTGGTAGAAAGTGGCTTTAGCAGCAGAGACAGAGGAGGAAAATGTAGAGAGGAGGGAGTGAAAGGATGCCAGGTCCGCAGGGAGGCGAGTTTTCCTCCATTTCCGCTCGGCTGCCCGGAGCCCTGTTCTGTGAGCTCGCAATGAGTCATCGAGCCACGGAGCGGGAGGGGAGGACCGAGCCGGCCTGGAGGATAGGGGACATAGAGAGTCAAAGGATGCAGAGAGGGAGGAGAGGAGGGTTGAGGAGGCAGAATCAGGAGATAGGTTGGAGAAGGTTTGAGCGGAGGGAAGAGATGATAGGATGGAAGAGGAGAGAGTAGCGGGGGAGAGAGAGCGAAGGTTGGGACAGCGCGATACCATCCGAGTAGGGGCAGTGTGGGAGGTGTTGGATGAGAGCGAGAGGGAAAAGGATACAAGGTAGTGGTCGGAGACTTGGAGGGGAGTTGCAATGAGGTTAGTGGAAGAACAGCATCTAGTAAAGATGAGGTCGAGCGTATTGCCTGCCTTGTGAGTAGGGGGGGGGAAGGTGAGAGGGTGAGGTCAAAAGAGGAGAGGAGTGGAAAGAAGGAGGCAGAGAGGAAAGAGTCAAAGGTAGACATGGGGAGGTTAAAGTCGCCCAGAACTGTGAGAGGTGAGCCGTCCTCAGGAAAGGAGCTTATAAAGGCATCAAGCTCATTGATGAACTCTCCGAGGGAACCTGGAGGGCGATAAATGATAAGGATGTTAAGCTTGAAAGGGCTGGTAACTGTGACAGCATGGAATTCAAAGGAGGCGATAGACAGATGGGTAAGGGGAGAAAGAGAGAATGACCACTTGGGAGAGATGAGGATCCTGGTGCCACCACCCCGCTGACCAGAAGCTCTCGGGGTGTGCGAGAACACGTGGGCGGACGAAGAGAGAGCAGTAGGAGTAGCAGTGTTGTCTGTGGTGATCCATGTTTCCGTCAGTGCCAAGAAGTCGAGGGACTGGAGGGAGGCATAGGCTGAGATGAACTCTGCCTTGTTGACCGCAGATTGGCAGTTCCAGAGGCTACCGGAGACCTGGAACTCCACGTGGGTCGTGCGCGCTGGGACCACCAGATTAGGGTGGCCGCGGCCACGCGGTGTGGAGCGTTTGTATGGTCTGTGCAGAGAGGAGAGAACAGGGATAAACAGACACATAGTTGACAGGCTACAGAAGAGGCTACGCTAATGCAAAGGAGATTGGAATGACAAGTGGACTACACGTCTCGAATGTTTAGAAAGTTAAGCTACGTAGCAAGAATCTTATTGATTAAAATGATTAAAATGATACAGTACTGCTGAAGTAGGCTAGCTGGCAGTGGGTGCGTTGTTGACACTACACTTATCAAGTCGTTCCGTTGAGTGTAATAGTTTCTGCAGTGTTGCTATTCGGGGGCTAGCTGGCTAGCTAGCAGTGTTGTTTACGTTACGTTGCGTTAAAAGAACGACAATAGCTGGCTAGCTAACCTAGAAAATCGCTCTAGACTACACAATTATCTTTGATACAAAGACGGCTATGTAGCTAGCTATGTAGCTAGCTACGATCAAACAAATCAAACCGTTGTACTGTAATGAAATGAAGTGAAAATGTGATACTACCTGTGAATGCGACCGGGTTGTTGAGTTCTATTCAGAAGACGTTGGCTAGCGTTGGCTAGCTAGCAGAGTCTCCTACGTTAAGGACGACAAATAGCTGGCTAGCTAACCTCGGTAAATTAAGATAATCACTCTAAGACTACACACTCTAAACCTAAACAACACAATTATCTTGGATACGAAGATACGAAGACAGCAAAGACAGCTATGTAGCTAGCTAACACTACACTAATCAAGTCGTTCAGTTGAGTGTAATAGTTTCTCCAGTGCAGCTAATCAGTGGACGTTAGCTAGCTGGCTAGTGAAGACTACGTTAGGACGGCGAAATACGATAATTACGCAATTATCTTTGATACAAAGACGGCTATGTAGCTAGCTGAGAAGAAATTGCTAAGATTAGACAAATCAAACCGTTGTGCTATAATGAAATATAATGAAATGTAATGAAATGTAATGAAAAAGTTATACTACCCGCGGGAGCGAAGTGCCGATGCGACCACTCGCTCCAACCCGGAAGCAACACCACTAGTCCATAGATCCTATGGGTCACATATACAGCAGCTGGGAACTGTCTTTACAGTTGGCAGTTTGGCTCCAGTCAAACAAGCTTTTCCACAGGCCGTAGATGTCTTCCGCCATTTTTTCGCGATTCTTTTTGTAAAATCGGTGTGCACTCAGTTCGCAAATTACGGCTGGCACTCTGTTTAGAACAGGGGCGTCAATTGGGTATGGCAGGATATGGCAGTACCCTAGCTCAACGCCAGGCTGCTAATATTCCCCATCCCCATTAAAAGCCAAACGCAGTTTAGCGGTGTTAAGGACTGACTTTAGGACCATGCGGAGGCCTGGGAGTGGGAGGGAAGGATGTTCGTATGGCTGGCTGACTTAATGGAGCGCTCATTGATGCAACTGCAGGTAACCGCGTGACTTTTTATTATTATATTCTCAAAACAGTGCAGAGGTAAAGATGGCTGTCGTAGATGGCTATGGCCACATAACTGCTAAACTAGAGGTTTAATCCCCGGTGCTGAGATAGTGCATAGCAGCTAATTGTTGTATGTTTTTTGTAGAATGTTCAGTCTCCTATTGACTGAGGTGAATGTTCAGTCTCTTATTGACTGAGGTGAATGATCAGTCTCCTATTGACTGAGGTGAATGATCAGTCTCCTATTGACTGAGGTGAATGTTCAGTCTCCTATTGACTGAGGTGAATGTTCAGTCTCCTATTGACTGAGGTGAATGTCTCCTATTGACTGAGGTGAATGTTCAGGCTCCTATTGACTGAGGTGAATGTTCAGTCTCCTATTGACTGAGGTGAATGTTCAGTCTCCTATTGACTGAGGTGAATGTTCAGTCTCTTATTGACTGAGGCGAATGTTCAGTCTCTTATTGACTGAGGTGAATGTTCAGTCTCCTATTGACTGAGGTGAATGTTCAGTCTCCTATTGACTGAGGTGAATGTCTCCTATTGACTGAGGTGAATGTTCAGGCTCCTATTGACTGAGGTGAATGTTCAGTCTCCTATTGACTGAGGTGAATGTTCAGTCTCCTATTGACTGAGGTGAATGTTCAGTCTCCTATTGACTGAGGTGAATGTCTCCTATTGACTGAGGTGAATGTTCAGTCTCCTATTGACTGAGGTGAATGTC
>NC_060185.1:4934493-4941993 GCF_021184085.1 Oncorhynchus gorbuscha | reverse complement strand
GCAGGTGTAACCTGTGCTTGCTTGGGCCAGCTCTCTTTCTGATGGGAGGCATTAGACGTTTGATCCAGAAATACACTGGTTCCAACTTGTATAACGTGACTACAAAATATCTCAAAAGTTACCTGTAAACATTGCCAAAACATTTCAAACTACTTTTGTAATACAACTTTAGGTATTTTTTTAAACGTAAATAATCAATAAAATTGAAGACGGGATGATCTGTGTTCAATACAAGAAAAAAAAAACTGAAGCTTTCTGGTCACGCGCCTCTATCTAACAGTACACTTCAAGTGACCCTCGTTCAAGATGGCCGTACTTCTTTATTACACAAAGGAATAACTTCAACCAATTTCTAAAGACTGTTGACATCCAGTGGAAGCGATAGGAACTGCAAGAAGGACCCTTAGACATCTGGATTCCCAATGAAAACCCCATGAAAAGAGTGACCTCAAAAAGACAAAATCGGAATGGTTTGTCCTCAGGGTTTCGCCTGCTGAATAAGTTCTGTTATACTCACAGACATGATTCATACACTTTTATTATCTTCAGAGTGTTTTCTATCCAATCTACTAATAATATGCATATCTTATCTTCTGGGGATGAGTAAGCAGACAGTTGAATTTGGGCATGCATTTCATCCGGACGTGAAAATACTGCCCCCTGTCACCAGGAAGTTAACACTTTTTTTGGTTACTACATGATTCCGGATGTGCTATTTTATAGTTTTGTTGTCTTCACTATTATTCTACAATGTAGAAAATGGTTTTAAAAAAAAGAAGAAGAAGAAGAAGAACCCTTGAATGAATAAGAGTAGGTGTGTCCAAAGTTTTGACTGGTAGTGTAATTATTCAGACCCTTTGTTATGAGACTGGAAATTGACCTCGGGTGCATCCTGTTTCCATTGATCATCCTTGATGTTTCTACAACTTGATTGGAGTCCAACTGTGGTCAATTCAATGGATTGGACATGATTTGGTAAGGCACACACCTGTCTATATAATGTCCCACAGTTGACAGTCCACGTCAGAGCAAAAACAATGCCATGAGGTCGAAGGAATTGTCGGTAGAGATCCGAGACAGGCTTGTGTCGAGGCACAGATCTGGGGAAGGGTACCAAAACATTTTTGCAGCATTGAAGGTCCCCAAGAACAAAGTGGCCTCCATCATTCTTAAATGGAAGAAGTTTGGAACCACCAAGATTCTACCTAGAGCTGGCCTCCCAGCCAAACTGACCAATCAGGGAGAAGGGTCTTGTTTAGAGAGGTGACCAAGAACCCGATGGTCACTCTGACAGAGCTACAGAGTTCCTCTGTGGAGATGGGAGAACCTTGGCCAGACGAAAGCCATTCCTCAATTCAAGGTACCTGACAGCCTGCTTGGAGTTTGCTAAAAAGGCACCTAAGGGACTCTCAGACCATGGGAAACAAGTGTCTCTGGTCTGATGAAACCAACATTGAACTCTTTGGCCTGAATGCCAAGCGCCACGTCTGGAGGAAACCTGGCACCATCCCTATGGTGAAGCATGGTGGTGGCAGCATCATGCTGTGAGGATGTTTTTCAGCGGCAGGGCTGGGAGAGTAGTTAGGATCGAGGGAAAGATGAACGGAGAAAAGCACAAGGAGATCCTTGATGAAAACCTACTCCAGAACGCTCAGGACCTCAGACTGGGGTGAAGTTTCACCTTACAACAGGACAACGACCCTAAGCACACAGCCAAGACAACGCAGAAGTGGCATCGGGACAAGTCTCTCAATGTCCTTGAGTGGTCCAGCCAGAGCCCGGACTCGAACCCGATGTTTTTGCTTTGTCATTATGGGGTATTTTGTTTAGATTGATGATGATAATTTACTTAAATACAATTTTAGAATAAGGCTGTAACGTAACAAAATGTGGAAAAAGTCAAGTGGTCTGAATACTTTCTGAATGCCCTGTATCTCAGTTCACATAGATAGTGGATGTTTGGAGCCGTGCACACGTGCCATTGTGTGTTTTGTATAAATGCACACAGCTTAGTTTACTTGTGCACATATTACCAATCTGTCCCAGTTCGATTAGTAGAGGACTGAAGTTCTATTGGTATTTCTATGGCAGATCTGTCCCAGTTAGAATCCCTCTCTTCTCTCTCTGCATTGAGCTTCTCTTTCTTCCCTCTCTCTGAATTGAGCTTCTCTTTCTTCCCTCTCTCTGCATTGAGCTTCTCTTTCTTCCCTCTCTCTGCATTGAGCTTCTCTTTCTTCCCTCTCTCTGCATTGAGCTTCTCTTTCTTCCCTCTCTCTGCATTGAGCTTCTCTTTCTTCCCTCTCTCTGCATTGAGCTTCTCTTTCTTCCCTCTCTCTGCATTGAGCTTCTCTTTCTTCCCTCTCTCTGCATTGAGCTTCTCTTTCTTCCCTCTCTCTGCATTGAGCTTCTCTTTCTTCCCTCTCTCTGCATTGAGCTTCTCTCTCTTCCCTCTCTCTGCATTGAGCTTATCGTTCTTCCCTCTCTCTGCATTGAGCTTCTCTTTCTTCCCTCTCTCTGCATTGAGCTTCTCTTTCTTCCCTCTCTCTGCATTGAGCTTCTCTCTCTTCCCTCTCTCTGCATTGAGCTTCTCTTTCTTCCCTATCTCTGCATTGAGCTTCTCTCTCTTCCCTCTCTCTCTGCATTGAGCAACTCTTTCTTCCCTCTCTCTGCATTGAGCTTCTCTTTCTTCCCTCTCTCTGCATTGAGCTTCTCTTTCTTCCCTCTCTCTGCATTGAGCTTCTCTTTCTTCCCTCTCTCTGCATTGAGCTTCTCTTTCTTCCCTCTCTCTGCATTGAGCTTCTCTTTCTTCCCTCTCTCTGCATTGAGCTTCTCTCTCTTCCCTCTCTCTGCATTGAGCTTATCGTTCTTCCCTCTCTCTGCATTGAGCTTCTCTTTCTTCCCTCTCTCTGCATTGAGCTTCTCTTTCTTCCCTCTCTCTGCATTGAGCTTCTCTCTCTTCCCTCTCTCTGCATTGAGCTTCTCTTTCTTCCCTATCTCTGCATTGAGCTTCTCTCTCTTCCCTCTCTCTCTGCATTGAGCAACTCTTTCTTCCCTCTCTCTGCATTGAGCTTCTCTTTCTTCCCTCTCTCTGCATTGAGCTTCTCTTTCTTCCCTTTCTCTGCATTGAGCTTCTCTCTCTTCCCTCTCTCTGCATTGAGCTTCTCTTTCTTCCCTCTCTCTGCATTGAGCTTCTCTTTCTTCCCTCTCTCTGCATTGAGCTTCTCTCTCTTCCCTCTCTCTGCATTGAGCTTCTCTTTCTTCCCTCTCTCTGCATTGAGCTTCTCTCTCTTCCCTCTCTCTGCATTGAGCTTCTCTCTCTTCCCTCTCTCTGCATTGAGCTTCTCCAGGCCTGGGAAATATGCTGACCCCCTGCAGGATCTCCGCCATGAGACCCTTCTATCCTTCCCTTTGAACTTCCTTTTTCACATCCACTGCATCTGACATCAGACATCAGGCTTTTAACGCAAAGAAAAGAGTGTGTGGAGGGGAGGGGAACGTGTCAAAAAGAAGGAAAGGAGTCTTTCTCTCTCTCTCTCTGTCTTTACTGCAGCAATGAAATGAAAACATCAACTAAAATGTCTTAGCTTCTAGATAATGAGTATGTTTTGTTTGTCTTTGTATCTGCCAAGAGACCATCAATCAAATCAAATTTGATTTGTAACATGCACAGCTGTGAAATACTTTACTTACAAGCCCTTAAACAACAATGCAGTTTTAAGAAA
This sequence comes from Oncorhynchus gorbuscha, assembly GCF_021184085.1. NCBI lineage: Eukaryota > Metazoa > Chordata > Actinopteri > Salmoniformes > Salmonidae > Oncorhynchus > Oncorhynchus gorbuscha. Next base: position 4,938,271 of record NC_060185.1, on the reverse strand, counting down.
ATGAAGTTAAGAAAATATTTACTAAATTAACTCAAGTTTAAAAATAATAAAAAATAAAAACGTAACACAATGAAATGACATAACAGTAACAAGGCTATATACAGGGTTTACCGGTTACCGAGTGTTGTAGAAATATATAAAATAATAATATAATATATGCCATTTAGCAGACGCTTTTATCCAAAGCGACTTACAGTCATGTGTGCATACATTCTACGTATGGGTGGTCCCGGGGATCGAACCCACTACCCTGGCGTTACAAGCGCCATGCTCTACCAACTGAGCTACAGAGGACGTGGAGAGATTGGGTCATTTCTTAAACAATCATCTTTGACGTTCAACACATCAATAGTTAATGTAGGGATGAGCTGCATTAAGTACTGCAGTGCATCTCCTCCTCATTGACTGCACCAGTTTTGACAGTTCTTGCAGTGAGATGTTACCCCACTCTTCCACCAAGGCACCTACAAGTTCCCGGACATTTCTGGGGGGGGAATGACCCTAGCCCTCACCCTCCAAACCAATAGGTCCCAGGCGTGCTCAATGGGATTGAGATCCGGGCTCTTAGCTGGCCATGGCAGAACACTGACATTCCTGTCTTGTAGGAAATCACACACAGAACGAGCAGTATGGCTGGTGGCATTGTCATGCTGGAGGGTCATGTCAGAATGAGCCTGCAGGAAGGATACCACATGAGGGAGGAGGATGTCTTCCCTGTAACGCACAGCATTGAGATTGCCTGCAATAACGACAAGCTCAGTCCGATGATGCTGTGACACACCGCCCCAGACCACGACGGACCCTGCACCTCCAAATCGATCCTTCTCCAGAGTGCAGGCCTCCGTGTAACACTCATTCCCTCGAGGATAAATGCGATTCCGACCATCACCCCTGGTGAGGCAAAATCGCAACTCTTCAGTGAAGAGCGCATTTTTCCAGTCCTGTCTGATCCAGCGACGGTGGATTTGTGCCCATAGGCGGCGTTGTTGCCAGTGATGCCTGTACCTGTCCTGCAGGTGTGATGTTTGGATGTACCGATCCTGTGCAGGTGTTGTTACACGTGGTCTGCCACTGCGAGGGCGATCAGCTGCCCATCCTGTCTCCCTATAGCGCTGTCTTAGGCATCTCACAGTACGGACATTGCAATTTATTGCAATACGGACATTGCAAAGCCTAAGGCACGTTCATGAAGATGAGCAGGGGTCCTGGGCATCTTTCTTTTGGTGTTTTTCAGAGTCAGTAGAAAGGCCTCTTTAGTGTCCTAAGTTGTCATAACTGTGACCTTAATTGCCTCCATCTGTAAGCTGTTAGTGTCTCATCAACCGTTCCACAGGTGCATGTTCATTACTTGTTTATGGTTCATTGAACAAGCATGGGAAACAGTGTTTAAACCCTTTACAATGAAGATCTGTTATTTGGATTTTTACTAATTATCTTTGAAAGACAGGGTCCTGAAAGAGGGACGTTTCTTTTTTTGCTGAGTTTATATATAGCTGACACTAACAATGCTCAGTCATGGTTGGTTCAACCCCTCCCAAGGAGCATCATAAACCACTCTGGGTTCATCCTGTTGTTATCTGCCTGTGTGTTGTTGTCTTAACCCTGGCTTAGTTTCCCAGATGCAAGGATGATTTTGAGACAACGAGGGATTGTTCTACTCCTAAACTATCTCGAGTAATACACATTCCTGTCTATGTAATGCAAATAATCTTTAACTCATTTGTCAGCTCAATCCATCTCGGGTGACCATAGGCCCAGATTAGCTGCAGGGAACTAGAGTGAAGACCATTAAAAACACAGACACTAACAGGACAGAAATATCTTACTATTAATTAAATATTAATTGTTAACCATTAATATCAAATAAACCAGGTACATATGTATGTGTTTGTTGGTGATGTGGACACCAAGGAACTTGAAACTCTCGACTCGCTCCACTACAGCCCCGTCAATGTCAATGGGGGCCTGTTTAGCCTTCCTTTTCCTGTTGTCCACGATCAGCTCCTTTGTCTTGCTCGAAGCGAGCATAAAAGTCATTTAGCTCATCTGGTAGGCTCGCGTCACTGGTCAGCTCGCGGTAGGATTCGGTCTTAGTCCTGTATTGATGCTTTGCCTGTTTGATGGTTCATCTGAGGGCATAGCGGGATTTCTTATAAGTGTCCAGATCAGTGTCCCATTCCTAGAAACCAGCAGCTCTAACCTTTAGCTCGGTGCGGATGTTGCCTTTAATCCATGGCTTCTGGTTGGGATATGTACGTACGGTCTTCGATGCACTTATTGATAAAGCCAGTGACTGATGTGGTGTACTCCTCAATGCCATTGGATGAATCCCGGAACATATTCCAGTCTGTGCAAGCAAAACAGTCCAGTAGCGTAGCATCTGTATCATCTGACCCTCGTCCGTATTGAGCGAGTCACTGGTACTTCCTGCTTTAGTTTTTGCTTGTAAACAGGAATCAGAAGAATAGAATTATGGTCAGATTTGCCAAATGGAGAGCGAGGGAGAGCTTTGTATGCGTCTCTGTGTGTGGAGTGAAAGTGGTCTAGAGGTTTTTTTCTCTGGTAGAAATTTGGTTAAACGGATCAAAGTTTTCCTGCATTAAAGTCTCCGGCCACTAGGAGCACCGCTTCTGGATGAGCATTATCTTGTTTGTTTATGGCCTTATAGAGTTATCCATCTGGTTGAATGCGGTCTTAGTGCCGGCATCGGTTTGTGGTGGTAAATAGACGGCTACGAATAATATCTTGGTAGATAGTGTGGTCTACAGCTTATCATGAGGTACTCTACCTCAGGCGAGCGATACCTCGAGACTTCTTTAAAAGTATACATCGCACACCAGCTGTTATTGACAATAGACACACCCCTGCCCCTCGTCTTACCAGACATAGCTGCTCTGTCCTGCCGATGCATGGAGAAGCCAGCCAGCTCTATATTATCCATGTCGTCGTTCAGTCGCGACTCTGTGTAACAGAATGTTTTTTAAATGTCCCGTTGCAGTTTATCCTTCTCGTCGTTTCTCATTAAAGAAAAAACTATCTCCGTCCAGTTCGCTGTTCTGAATAGTACATTTTGGTTAGGAGTAAGATGGCAGCCATTTCTAAATGACACCATGGCCCTTGTCTGAGGTCATTCAATGTTAGTTAGCTCACTTTGTTGTAGTTCTCACACTGGCATTACAGGGAGTTATTTTGTGTTAGTTAGCTCACTTTGTTGTAGTTCTCACACTGGCATTACAGGGAGTTATTTTGTGTTAGTTAGCTCACTTTGTTGTAGTTCTCACACTGGCATTACAGGGAGTTATTTTGTGTGTGTTAGCTCACTTTGTTGTAGTTCTCACACTGGCATTACAGGGAGTTATTTTGTGTGTGTTAGCTCACTTTGTTGTAGTTCTCACACTGGCATTACAGGGAGTTATTTTGTGTTAGTTAGCTCACTTTGTTGTAGTTCTCACACTGGCATTACAGGGAGTTATTTTGTGTTTGTTAGCTCACTTTGTTGTAGTTCTCACACTGGCATTACAGGGAGTTATTTTGTGTTAGTTAGCTCACTTTGTTGTAGTTCTCACACTGGCATTACAGGGAGTTATTTTGTGTTAGTTAGCTCACTTTGTTGTAGTTCTCACACTGGCATTACAGGGAGTTATTTTGTGTTTGTTAGCTCACTTTGTTGTAGTTCTCACACTGGCATTACAGGGAGTTATTTTGTGTTAGTTAGCTCACTTTGTTGTAGTTCTCACACTGGCATTACAGGGAGTTATTTTGTGTTAGTTAGCTCACT
>NC_060185.1:4911993-4929493 GCF_021184085.1 Oncorhynchus gorbuscha | reverse complement strand
CAGTGTGTTTCTATAGCAGACAGACTATCAGTGTGTTTCTATAGCAGACAGACTACCAGTGTGTTTCTATAGCAGACAGACTACCAGTGTGTTTCTATAGCAGACAGAATACCAATGTGTTTCTATAGCAGACAGACTACCAGTGTGTTTCTATAGCAGACAGACTACCAGTGTGTTTCCATAGCAGACAGACTACCAGTGTGTTTCTATAGCAGACAGACTACCAGTGTGTTTCTATAGCAGACAGACTACCAGTGTGTTTCTATAGCAGACAGACTACCAGTGTGTTTCCATAGCAGACAGACTACCAGTGTGTTTCTATAACAGACAGACTACCAGTGTGTTTCTATAGCAGACAGACTTCCGGTGTGTTTCTATAGCAGACAGACTACCAGTGTGTTTCTATAGCAGGCAGACTACCAGTGTGTTTCTATAGCAGACAGACTACCAGTGTGTTTCTATAGCAGACAGAATACCAGTGTGTTTCTATAGCAGACAGACTACCAGTGTGTTTCTATAGCAGACAGACTACCAGTGTGTTTCCATAGCAGACAGACTACCAGTGTGTTTCTATAGCAGACAGACTACCAGTGTGTTTCCATAGCAGACAGACTACCAGTGTGTGTGCTGTCGGGGTTCTCTCTCCCTATGATCCTACTCAATTCTCCCAACATGAAAACTGAGACCAGATAGATTCATGAATCAGTAGATAGACTCATGAGTCAGTAGATAGACTCATGAATCAGTAGATAGACTCATGAATCAGTAGATAGACTCATGAATCAGTAGATAGACTCATGAATCAGTAGATAGACTCATTAATCAGTAGATAGACTCATGAGTCAGTACATAGACTCATGAATCAGTAGATAGACTCATGAATCAGTAGATAGACTCATGAATCAGTAGATAGACTCATGAATCCCAACATTCCTTGGGCCTCCCCTACCAACCCCCATCCGTCTCAGCGCCAACCCCCACACCCAACCCCCACACCCAACCCCCACACCCAACCCCCCACTCTCCTTCAATCATTCCAAACCTCCGTCTCTCAGTCGAATCTCCAAACATCTTCCCACAGGATTATGGAGCACTCACCATCGATAAGCTCACACACACACACGCACACGCACACGCACACGCACACGCACACACACACACACACACACACACACACACACACACACACACACACACACACACACACACACACACACACACACACACACACACACACACACACACACACACACACACACAGACACACACACACACACACACACACACACACACACACACACACACACACACACACACACACACACACACACACACACACACACACACACACACACACACACACACACACACACACACACACAGACACACACACACACACACGCACACACGCACACACGCACACACGCACACACACACACACACACACACACACACACACACACACACACACACACACACACACACACACACACACACACACACACACACACACACACACACACAGACACAGACACAGGCACACACACACACACTGTGGAATAAATCTCCCTACAACCCTTTCTGTCCTGATCATCTTCAAATGTTTAAAGGAGATAGATAGAGAGCATTATACTAACAGTAGGAGGCGAACCCGAGAGACATCCTGCCAAACTCACAACCTGGTAGAGCGAAACCAAAGAAAAGGGACTGTGGTGAAGAGCCGTTATGAAGTTATTTAAAGATATCATGATAATGGCCAATGAACCAAAAAAAAAAACACTAATCGAGAACAGACTTAAACACCAGTCAGTCTGTTTAGGGCCTCAGTAAAGTCTGGGAACTTATCCCCCTCCCTCAGATTAAAACTGTATGAGTGAATGTTGAGAAGGATTGAGAGGGACTTAAAATAGCTTTGAGGTCAATGTTCAAACCATGTGACCAACATCGGCCACAGAAGAGTTACTAGGCCATGAAGAGGAAAAGGGAACGTCAGTTTTAAATGTTATCCAGAAACCTTCTGTCTATCGCGAAACAGAAAGTAACGAATATACACATTTATAAAAAAATAAAAAATAAAAAAATGTCTGCATTAACTGTGCACATCAACGTTGTCTTTCATTTTGTTGTTGTTTTTCTCGCAAAACTATGAACCTGATTTAGTCTGAATCCTTTCTGGACTAGAGGAAGTAAGAGGTTGTCCTGCAGAGTTGTCCTGCTATGGAATACATTATCCTCAGTGTTGTCCTGCTATGGGATACATTATCCTTAGTGTTGTCCTGCAGAGTTGTCCTGCTATGGGATACATTATCCTCAGTGTTGTCCTGCAGAGTTGTCCTGCTATGGGATACATTATCCTTAGTGTTGTCCTGCAGAGTTGTCCTGCTATGGGATACATTATCCTCAGTGTTGTCCTGCTATGGAATACATTATCCTCAGTGTTGTCCTGCTATGGAATACATTATCGTGCATTGTTGTCCTGCTATGGAATACATTATCCTCAGTGTTGTCCTGCTATGGAATACATTATCATGCAGTGTTGTCCTGCTATGGAATACATTATCCTGCAGTGTTGTCCTGCTATGGAATACATTATCCTGCAGTGTTGTCCTGCTATGGAATACATTATCCTCAGTGTTGTCCTGCTATGGAATACATTATCCTGCAGTGTTGTCCTGCTATGGAATACATTATCCTCAGTGTTGTCCTGCTATGGGATACATTATCCTCAGTGTTGTCCTGCTATGGAATACATTATCCTCAGTGTTGTCCTGCTATGGAATACATTATCATGCAGTGTTGTCCTGCTATGGAATACATTATCCTCAGTGTTGTCCTGCTATGGAATACATTATCCTCAGTGTTGTCCTGCTATGGAATACATTATCCTCAGTGTTGTCATGCTATGGAATACATTATCCTCAGTGTTGTCCTGCTATGGAATACATTATCCTCAGTGTTGTCCTGCTATGGAATACATTATCCTCAGTGTTGTCCTGCTATGGAATACATTATCCTGCAGTGTTGTCCTGCTATGGAATACATTATCCTCAGTGTTGTCCTGCTATGGAATACATTATCCTGCAGTGTTGTCCTGCTATGGAATACATTATCCTCAGTGTTGTCCTGCTATGGGATACATTATCCTCAGTGTTGTCCTGCTATGGAATACATTATCATGCAGTGTTGTCCTGCTATGGAATACATTATCCTCAGTGTTGTCCTGCTCTGGAATACATTATCCTCAGTGTTGTCCTGCTATGGAATACATTATCCTGCAGTGTTGTCCTGCTATGGAATACATTATCCTCAGTGTTGTCCTGCTATGGAATACATTATCCTCAGTGTTGTCCTGCTATGGGATACATTATCCTCAGTGTTGTCCTGCTATGGAATACATTATCCTCAGTGTTGTCCTGCTATGGAATACATTATCCTCAGTGTTGTCCTGCTATGGAATACATTATCCTCAGTGTTGTCCTGCTATGGAATACATTATCCTCAGTGTTGTCCTGCTATGGAATACATTATCCTCAGTGTTGTCCTGCTATGGAATACATTATCCTCAGTGTTGTCCTGCTATGGAATACATTATCCTCAGTGTTGTCCTGCTATGGAATACATTATCCTGCAGTGTTGTCCTGCTATGGAATACATTATCCTCAGTGTTGTCCTGCTATGGAATACATTATCATGCAGTGTTGTCCTGCTATGGAATACATTATCCTCAGTGTTGTCCTGCTCTGGAATACATTATCCTCAGTGTTGTCCTGCTATGGAATACATTATCCTGCAGTGTTGTCCTGCTATGGAATACATTATCCTCAGTGTTGTCCTGCTATGGAATACATTATCCTCAGTGTTGTCCTGCTATGGGATACATTATCCTCAGTGTTGTCCTGCTATGGAATACATTATCCTCAGTGTTGTCCTGCTATGGAATACATTATCCTCAGTGTTGTCCTGCTATGGAATACATTATCCTCAGTGTTGTCCTGCTATGGAATACATTATCCTCAGTGTTGTCCTGCTATGGAATACATTATCCTCAATGTTGTCCTGCTATGGAATACATTATCCTGCAGTGTTGTCCTGCTATGGAATACATTATCCTCAGTGTTGTCCTGCTATGGAATACATTATCCTGCAGTGTTGTCCTGCTATGGAATACATTATCCTCAGTGTTGTCCTGCTATGGAATACATTATCCTCAGTGTTGTCCTGCTATGGAATACATTATCCTGCAGTGTTGTCCTGCTATGGAATACATTATCCTCAGTGTTGTCCTGCTATGGGATACATTATCCTCAGTGTTGTCCTGCTATGGAATACATTATCCTCAGTGTTGTCCTGCTATGGAATACATTATCATGCAGTGTTGTCCTGCTATGGAATACATTATCATGCAGTGTTGTCCTGCTATGGAATACATTATCCTCAGTGTTGTCCTGCTCTGGAATACATTATCCTCAGTGTTGTCCTGCTATGGAATACATTATCCTCAGAGTTGTCCTGCTATGGAATACATTATCCTCAGTGTTGTCCTGTTATGGAATACATTATCCTCAGTGTTGTCCTGCTATGGAATACATTATCCTCAGTGTTGTCCTGCTATGGAATACATTATCCTCAGTGTTGTCCTGCTATGGAATACATTATCCTCAGTGTTGTCCTGCTATGGAATACATTATCCTCAGTGTTGTCCTGCTATGGAATACATTATCCTCAGTGTTGTCCTGCTATGGAATACATTATCCTCAGTGTTGTCCTGCTATGGAATACATTATCCTGCAGTGTTGTCCTGCTATGGAATACATTATCCTGCAGTGTTGTCCTGCTATGGAATACATTATCCTCAGTGTTGTCCTGCTATGGAATACATTATCCTGCAGTGTTGTCCTGCTATGGAATACATTATCCTCAGTGTTGTCCTGCTATGGAATACATTATCATGCAGTGTTGTCCTGCTATGGAATACATTATCCTCAGTGTTGTCCTGCTCTGGAATACATTATCCTCAGTGTTGTCCTGCTATGGAATACATTATCCTGCAGTGTTGTCCTGCTATGGAATACATTATCCTCAGTGTTGTCCTGCTATGGAATACATTATCCTCAGTGTTGTCCTGCTATGGGATACATTATCCTCAGTGTTGTCCTGCTATGGAATACATTATCCTCAGTATTGTCCTGCTATGGAATACATTATCCTCAGTGTTGTCCTGCTATGGAATACATTATCCTCAGTGTTGTCCTGCTATGGAATACATTATCCTCAGTGTTGTCCTGCTATGGAATACATTATCCTCAGTGTTGTCATGCTATGGAATACATTATCCTCAGTGTTGTCCTGCTATGGAATACATTATCCTGCAGTGTCCCCACAAAAACATCCAGAGTGCCTTTTCCTGTCCTGTCTTGCCTAGTTGTGCTATTTTTCACCGCCCTCTGCCCTCTATTCACGGTTTCTCTCCACCCCAACTGGGAATGTCTCACATTGAACTAACACCCCCCCCCCCCCCAGCCTATTCACATCCAAGTCCTCCCCCCTATTCTCTCTGTCTCTCCAGTCCCCACAACTCTCACTAGCTTTAGTTAACCCCCACTCTCTCTCTCAATTCAAATCAAAGGGCTTTATTGGCGGGGGGAAACATATGTTTAACTTTGTCAAAGCAAGTGAAATAGATCATAAACCAAAAGTGAAATAAACAATAAAAAAAATTACAGTAAACATTACACTCACAAGTTCCAAAGGAATAAAGACATTTCAAATGTCATATTATGTCTATATACAGTGTTGTAATGATGTGCAAATAGTTAATTAAAGTACAAAAGGGAAAATAAATAGACATAAATATGAGTTGTATTTACAATGGTGTTTGTTCTTCACTTCCCTTTTCTTGTGGAAACAGGTCACAAATCTTGCTGCTGTGATGTCACACTGTGGTATTTCACCCAATCGATATGGGAGTTTATCAAAATTGGTTTGTTTTCAAATTCTTTGTGTGTCTGTATTTAATCTGAGGTAAATATGTGTCTCTAATATGGTCATATATTTGGCAGGAGGTTAGGAAGTGCAGCTCAGTTTCCACCTAATTTTGTGGGCAGTGAGCACATAGTCTGTCTTCTCTTGAGAGCCAGGTCTGCCTACGAAGGCCTTTCTCAATAGCAAGGCTATGCTCACTGAGTCTGTACATCTCTCTCTAGTCCCCACATCTCTCACCAGGTTTAGCTAACACCCTCTCTCTCTTTCTCTATTTCTCTCTCAGTGACCTCTCTGGCCTTTGCAATGAAAACCTTGAGTGGCATTGTCTAGTTGTATGGTTGTATGGTTGTATGGTTGTATGGCTGAATGGTTGTATGGTTGTATGGTTGTATGGTTGTATGGTTCTATGGCTGAATGGTTGTATGGCTGAATGGTTGTATGGTTGTATGGTTGTATGGTTGTATGGCTGAATGGTTGTATGGTTGTATGGCTGAATGGTTGTATGGTTGTATGGCTGAATGGTTGTATGGTTGAATGGTTGTATGACTGAATGGTTGTATGGTTGTATGGTTGTATGGTTGTATGGTTGTATGGCTGAATGGTTGTATGGTTGAATGGTTGTATGACTGAATGGTTGTATGGTTGAATGGTTGTATGGTTGAATGGTTGTATGGTTGAATGGTTGTATGACTGAATGGTTGTATGGTTGAATGGTTGTATGACTGAATGGTTGTATGGTTGTATGGTTGTATGGCTGAATGGTTGTATGGTTGAATGGTTGTATGACTGAATGGTTGTATGGTTGAATGGTTGTATGGTTGAATGGTTGTATGGTTGAATGGTTGTATGGTTGAATGGTTGTATGACTGAATGGTTGTATGGTTGAATGGTTGTATGGTTGAATGGTTGTATGGTTGAATGGTTGTATGGTTGTATAGCTGAATGGTTGTATGGCTGAATGGTTGTATGGTTGTATGGTTGTATGGTTGAATGGTTGTATGGTTGTATGGTTGTATGGTTGTATGGCTGAATGGTTGTATGGCTGAATGGTTGTATGGTTGAATGGTTGTATGGTTGAATGGTTGTATGGTTGAATGGTTGTATGGTTGTATAGCTGAATGGTTGTATGGCTGAATGGTTGTATGGTTGTATGGTTGTATGGTTGAATGGTTGTATGGTTGTATGGTTGTATGGTTGTATGGTTGTATGGCTGAATGGTTGTATGGCTGAATGGTTGTATGGTTGTATGGTTGTATGGTTGTATGGCTGAATGGTTGTATGGCTGAATGGTTGTATGGTTGTATGGCTGAATGGTTGTATGGTTGTATGGTTGCATGGCTGAATGGTTGTATGGCTCCCTGTGGTAATATTGTCATCACTACCCACGTCTCAACCATCATCCATCCTCCCTGTGGTTATATTGTCATCACTCCCACGTCTCCGTCTGCGTCAACCACCCGTCCATCCCTACTCAGCAGGGCGTTACCATAGCAACTGCCTCCAGAGCGAGACACCAGAGTTGTCTGATGGTGTTAAGCAGATTGGTTTTGTTGACCGGCAAAGGACCAATAAACTAGGACTGTCAACAAGAAAAGGTCCGTGGAATGAAATCTGACGTGAGTCTCCTGGTTCTCTGGATCCTTCAGGAATATGGGTCGTATTCATGAGTGGCAGAATGCAGCAAAACAAATGTTTAGCAACGTGGAAAATTAAAAGAAGTGTTGGACCCTGGTCGAACGTAGTGCACTAAATAGGGAATAGTGGTCGAACGTAGTGCACTAAATAGGGAATAGTGGTCATACGTAGTGCACTAAATAGGGAATAGTGGTTGAACGTAGTGCACTAAATAGGGAATAGTGGTTGAACGTAGTGCACTAAATAGGGAATAGTGGTTGAACGTAGTGCACTAAATAGGGAATAGTGGTTGAACGTAGTGCACTAAATAGGGAATAGTGGTCATACGTAGTGCACTAAATAGGGAATAGTGGTCAAACGTAGTGCACTAAATAGGGAATAGTGGTCAAACGCAGTGCACTAAAAAGGGAATAGTGGTCAAACGTAGTGCACTAAATAGGGAATAGTGGTCAAACGCAGTGCACTAAAAAGGGAATAGTGGTCAAACGTAGCATCCAATATGCTTGTAGAACTGAACTTTGGTTGATTGTGTTTTCTCACGATTGTGCCGGTCAGTTAAAACTAAAGGTCTATACAGTACTGACACGTCTACTTAAGTAGATGGAGTATTGACCATGACAACACTAATGGTTTAAATTAAAGCCTGTTTCTCACTTTAAATGTGTAACTGCACACTTGAATTGTGGAAGATGGGTCATTAGTGTCTGTTAGTTCAGATTCTGCCTGTGATCTGTGTCTTCACTATGTAACGATGCTGTATGCTGTATGCTGTATACTGTATGCTGTATGCTGTATGTTGTATGCTGTATGCTGTATACTGTATGCTGTATGCTGTATGCTGTATGCTGTATGCTGTATGCTGTATGCTGTATGCTGTATACTGTATGCTGTATGCTGTATGCTGTATACTGTATGCTGTATACTGTATGCTGTATGCTGTATGCTGTATGCTGTATGCTGTATGCTGTATGCTATATGCTGTATGCTGTATACTGTATGCTGTATGCTGTATGCTGTATGCTGTATACTGTATGCTGTATACTGTATGCTGTATACTGTATACTGTATGCTGTATGCTGTATGCTGTATACTGTATACTGTATGCTGTATGCTGTATACTGTATGCTGTATGCTGTATGCTGTATGCTGTATACTGTATGCTGTATGCTGTATGCTGTATGCTGTATACTGTATGCTGTATGCTGTATGCTGTATACTGTATGCTGTATGCTGTATGCTGTATACTGTATGCTGTATACTGTATGCTGTATGCTGTATACTGTATGCTGTATACTGTATGCTGTATACTGTATGCTGTATGCTGTATGCTGTATGCTGTATGCTGTATACTGTATGCTGTATACTGTATGCTGTATACTGTATGCTGTATGCTGTATGCTGTATCAGTAGCTGTTTATTGTGGAAAATCCCTGCCTAAGGCACAAGATGCTGCTTCTCACGAGCCCAGCAGTCCATCCCTCCACTCCTCCCCTCCTCCCTCCTCCACTCCTCCTTCCCTCCATCCCTCCACTCCTCCTTCCCTCCATCCCTCCACTCCTCCTTCCCTCCATCCCTCCACTCCTCCATTCTCCATCTGTCCACTCCTCCATTCCTCCATCCTCCCCTCCTCCCCTCCTCCCTCCTCCCCTCCTCCACTCCTCCCTCCTCCACCCCTCCACTCCTCCCTCCTCCACCCCTCCACTCCTCCACCCCTCCACTCCTCCACCCCTCCACTCCTCCCTCCTCTACCCCTCTACTCTTCCACTCCTCCCTCCTCCCCTCCTCCACCCCTCCACTCCTCCCTCCTCTACCCTCTACTCCTCCACTCCTCCCCTCCTCCACTCCTCCCTCCTCTACCCCTCCCCTCCTCCACCCCTCCACTCCTCCCCTCCTCCACTCCTCCCTCCTCCACCCCTCCCCTCCTCCACCCCTCCCTCCCTCCCTCCTCTACCCCTCTACCCTTCCACTCTCCTCCCTCCTCTACCCCTCCGTTCCTCCACCCCTCCGTTCCTCCACCCCTCCCCTCCTCCACCCCTCCACTCCTCCACCCCTCCACTCCTCCCCCCTCCCCTCCTCCACCCCTCCCCTCCTCTACCCCTCCGTTCCTCCACCCCTCCGTTCCTCCACCCCTCCCCTCCTCCACCCCTCCACTCCTCCACCCCTCCACTCCTCCACCCCTCCCCTCCTCCACCCCTCCCCTCCTCCACCCCTCCGTTCCTCCACCCCTCCTCTCCTCCACCCCTCCCCTCCTACACCCCTCCCCTCCTCCACCCCTCCACTCCTCCACCCCTCCCCTCCTCCACCCCTCCACTCCTCCACCCCTCCACCCCTCCCCTCCTCCACCCCTCCACTCCTCCACCCCTCCACTACTCCACCCCTCCACTACTCCACCCCTCCACTCCTCCACCCCTCTACTCCTCCACCCCTCCACTCCTCCACCCCTCCACTCCTCCGTTCCTCCACTCCTCCACCCCTCCACCCCTCTACTCCTCCACCCCTCCACTCCTCCCCTCCTCCACTCCTCCACTCCTCCCTCCTCCACCCCTCCGTTCCTCCACCCCTCCACTCCTCTTCTCTGGCTCCTTGGCACAGAAGCATGCATGTTGTGCAGAGAGACTGTTTCCATCCTTGGTAATCCTCCACCTCCCATCCCTCTCTGTTTGTCTCTCTGTTCCTCAATAAGCCACATAGGGAGTGTGGCGGATAGGATTGGATGGAAATAACCGCCCTGTGAAAAATAAATGAAAGAAATCAAAGCAACCGAGAGAGAAATGCAGGAAGGACCACATGTGATATGGAAATGATGGCTTAGTCTCTAGCCTTCTGTTTTCCATTTACACAAACAGAACTATTGGTGTTGTTTAATACTGTAGCGTAGCATGGCTAAGGCTAATTGAATTGAGGTCTTTCAAGTGCACTTGCTTGTCTTTTTTTGTTGATGTACTTTTGCCCCTTTTTCTCTCCAATTTCGTGGCATCCAATTGGTAGTTACAGTCTTGTCTCATCGCTGCAACTCCCCTACGGACTCGGGAGAGGCGAAGGTCGAGAGCCATGCGTCCTCCGAAACACAACCCTGCCAAGCCACAGTGCTTCTTGACACACTGCTCGCTTAACCAGGGGCGGCAGGGTAGAGTAGTGGTTAGAGTGTAGAGGTGGCAGGTAGCCTAGTGGTTAGAGTGTAGAGGTGGCAGGGTAGCCTAGTGGTTAGAGTGTAGAGGTGGCAGGGTAGCCTAGTGGTTAGAGTGTAGAGGTGGTAGGGTAGCCTAGTGGTTAGAGTGTAGAGGTGGCAGGGTAGCCTAGTGGTTAGAGTGTAGAGGTGGTAGGGTAGCCTAGTGGTTAGAGTGTAGAGGTGGCAGGGTAGCCTAGTGGTTAGAGTGTAGAGGTGGTAGGGTAGCCTAGTGGTTAGAGTGTAGAGGTGGTAGGGTAGCCTAGTGGTTAGAGTGTAGAGGTGGCAGGGTAGCCTAGTGGTTAGAGTGTAGAGGTGGTAGGGTAGCCTAGTGGTTAGAGTGTAAAGGTGGCAGGGTAGCCTAGTGGTTAGAGTGTAGAGGTGGTAGGGTAGCCTAGTGGTTAGAGTGTAGAGGTGGTAGGGTAGCCTAGTGGTTAGAGTGTAGAGGTGGCAGGGTAGCCTAGTGGTTAGAGTGTAGAGGAGGCAGGGTAGAGTAGTGGTTAGAGTGTAGAGGTGGCAGGGTAGCCTAGTGGTTAGAGTGTAGACGGGGCAGAGTAGCCTAGTGGTTAGAGTGTAGAGGTGGCAGGGTAGCCTAGTGGTTAGAGTGTAGAGGTGGCAGGGTAGCCTAGTGGTTAGAGTGTAGACGGGGCAGAGTAGCCTAGTGGTTAGAGTGTAGAGGTGGTAGGGTAGCCTAGTGGTTAGAGTGTAGAGGTGGCAGGGTAGCCTAGTGGTTAGAGTGTAGAGATGGTAGGGTAGCCTAGTGGTTAGAGTGTAGAGGTGGTAGGGTAGCCTAGTGGTTAGAGTGTAGAGGTGGCAGGGTAGCCTAGTGGTTAGAGTGTAGAGGTGGCAGGGTAGCCTAGTGGTTAGAGTGTAGAGGTGGTAGGGTAGCCTAGTGGTTAGAGTGTAGAGGTGGTAGGGTAGCCTAGTGGTTAGAGTGTAGAGGTGGTAGGGTAGCCTAGTGGTTAGAGTGTAGAGGTGGCAGGGTAGCCTAGTGGTTAGAGTGTAGAGGCGGCAGGGTAGCCTAGTGGTTAGAGTGTAGAGGCGGCAGGGTAGCCTAGTGGTTAGAGTGTAGAGGTGGCAGGGTAGCCTAGTGGTTAGAGTGTAGAGGTGGTAGGGTAGCCTAGTGGTTAGAATGTAGAGGTGGCAGGGTAGCCTAGTGGTTAGAGTGTAGAGGTGGTAGGGTAGCCTAGTGGTTAGAGTGTAGAGGTGGCAGGGTAGCCTAGTGGTTAGAGCGTAGAGGTGGTAGGGTAGCCTAGTGGTTAGAGTGTAGAGGTTGCAGGGTAGCCTAGTGGTTAGAGTGTAGAGGTGGCAGGGTAGAGTAGTGGTTAGAGTGTAGAGGTGGTAGGGTAGCCTAGTGGTTAGAGTGTAGAGGCGGCAGGGTAGCCTAGTGGTTAGAGTGTAGAGGTGGCAGGGTAGCCTAGTGGTTAGAGTGTAGAGGTGGTAGGGTAGCCTAGTGGTTAGAGTGTAGAGGCGGCAGGGTAGCCTAGTGGTTAGAGTGTAGAGGTGGCAGGGTAGCCTAGTGGTTAGAGTGTAGAGGCGGCAGGGTAGCCTAGTGGTTAGAGTGTAGAGGTGGCAGGGTAGCCTAGTGGTTAGAGTGCAGGGGCGGCAGGGTAGCCTAGTGGTTAGAGTGTAGAGGGGGCAGGGTAGCCTAGTGGTTAGAGTGTAGAGGTGGTAGGGTAGCCTAGTGGTTAGAGTGTAGAGGTGGCAGGGTAGCCTAGTGGTTAGAGTGTAGAGGTGGTAGGGTAGCCTAGTGGTTAGAGTGTAGAGGTGGCAGGGTAGCCTAGTGGTTAGAGTGTAGAGGTGGTAGGGTAGCCTAGTGGTTAGAGTGTAGAGGTGGTAGGGTAGCCTAGTGGTTAGAGTGTAGAGGTGGCAGGGTAGCCTAGTGGTTAGAGTGTAGAGGTGGCAGGGTAGCCTAGTGGTTAGAGTGTAGACGGGGCAGAGTAGCCTAGTGGTTAGAGTGTAGAGGTGGTAGGGTAGCCTAGTGGTTAGAGTGTAGAGGTGGCAGGGTAGCCTAGTGGTTAGAGTGTAGAGATGGTAGGGTAGCCTAGTGGTTAGAGTGTAGAGGTGGTAGGGTAGCCTAGTGGTTAGAGTGTAGAGGTGGCAGGGTAGCCTAGTGGTTAGAGTGTAGAGGTGGCAGGGTAGCCTAGTGGTTAGAGTGTAGAGGTGGTAGGGTAGCCTAGTGGTTAGAGTGTAGAGGTGGTAGGGTAGCCTAGTGGTTAGAGTGTAGAGGTGGTAGGGTAGCCTAGTGGTTAGAGTGTAGAGGTGGCAGGGTAGCCTAGTGGTTAGAGTGTAGAGGCGGCAGGGTAGCCTAGTGGTTAGAGTGTAGAGGCGGCAGGGTAGCCTAGTGGTTAGAGTGTAGAGGTGGCAGGGTAGCCTAGTGGTTAGAGTGTAGAGGTGGTAGGGTAGCCTAGTGGTTAGAATGTAGAGGTGGTAGGGTAGCCTAGTGGTTAGATTGTAGAGGTTGCAGGGTAGCCTAGTGGTTAGAGTGTAGAGGTGGCAGGGTAGAGTAGTGGTTAGAGTGTAGAGGTGGTAGGGTAGCCTAGTGGTTAGATTGTAGAGGTTGCAGGGTAGCCTAGTGGTTAGAGTGTAGAGGTGGCAGGGTAGAGTAGTGGTTAGAGTGTAGAGGTGGTAGGGTAGCCTAGTGGTTAGAGTGTAGAGGCGGCAGGGTAGCCTAGTGGTTAGAGTGTAGAGGTGGCAGGGTAGCCTAGTGGTTAGAGTGTAGAGGCGGCAGGGTAGCCTAGTGGTTAGAGTGTAGAGGTGGCAGGGTAGCCTAGTGGTTAGAGTGCAGGGGCGGCAGGGTAGCCTAGTGGTTAGAGTGTAGAGGGGGCAGGGTAGCCTAGTGGTTAGAGTGTAGAGGTGGCAGGGTAGCCTAGTGGTTAGAGTGTAGAGGGGGCAGGGTAGCCTAGTGGTTAGAGTGTAGAGGTGGTAGTGTAGCCTAGTGGTTAGAGTGTAGAGGTGGCAGGGTAGCCTAGTGGTTAGAGTGTAGAGGTGGTAGGGTAGCCTAGTGGTTAGAGTGTAGAGGCGGCAGGGTAGCCTAGTGGTTAGAGTGTAGAGGTGGGAGGGTAGCCTAGTGGTTAGAGTGTAGAGGCGGCAGGGTAGCCTAGTGGTTAGAGTGTAGAGGCGGCAGGGTAGCCTAGTGGTTAGAGTGTAGAGGCGGCAGGGTAGCCTAGTGGTTAGAGTGTAGAGGTGGCAGGGTAGCCTAGTGGTTAGAGTGTAGAGGTGGTAGGGTAGCCTAGTGGTTAGAGTGTAGAGGTGGCAGGGTAGCCTAGTGGTTAGAGTGTAGAGGTGGCAGGGTAGTCTAGTGGTTAGAGTGTAGAGGCGGCAGGGTAGCCTAGTGGTTAGAGTGTAGAGGTGGCAGGGTAGCCTAGTGGTTAGAGTGTAGAGGTGGCAGGGTAGCCTAGTGGTTAGAGTGTAGGGGCGGCAGGGTAGCCTAGTGGTTAGAGTGTAGAGGCGGCAGGGTAGCCTAGTGGTTAGAGTGTAGAGGCGGCAGGGTAGCCTAGTGGTTAGAGTGTAGAGGAGGCAGGGTAGCCTAGTGGTTAGAGTGTAGAGGCGGCAGGGTAGCCTAGTGGTTAGAGTGTAGAGGCGGCAGGGTAGCCTAGTGGTTAGAGTGTAGAGGTGGCAGGGTAGCCTAGTGGTTAGAGTGTAGAGGTGGCAGGGTAGCCTAGTGGTTAGAGTGTAGAGGTGGCAGGGTAGCCTAGTGGTTAGAGTGTAGAGGTGGCAGGGTAGCCTAGTGGTTAGAGTGTAGAGATGGCAGGGTAGCCTAGTGGTTAGAGTGTAGGGGTGGCAGGGTAGCCTAGTGGTTAGAGTGTAGAGGTGGCAGGGTAGCCTAGTGGTTAGAGTGTAGAGATGGCAGGGTAGCCTAGTGGTTAGAGTGTAGGGGTGGCAGGGTAGCCTAGTGGTTAGAGTGTAGAGGTGGCAGGGTAGCCTAGTGGTTAGAGTGTAGAGGTGGCAGGATAGCCTAGTGGTTAGAGTGTAGAGGCGGCAGGGTAGCCTAGTGGTTAGAGTGTAGAGGTGGCAGGGTAGCCTAGTGGTTAGAGTGTAGAGGTGGCAGGATAGCCTAGTGGTTAGAGTGTAGAGGCGGCAGGGTAGCCTAGTGGTTAGAGTGTAGAGGAGGCAGGGTAGCCTAGTGGTTAGAGTGTAGAGGCGGCAGGGTAGCCTAGTGGTTAGAGTGTAGAGGAGGCAGGGTAGCCTAGTGGTTGGAGTGTAGAGGCGGCAGGGTAGCCTAGTGGTTAGAGTGTAGAGGCGGCAGGGTAGCCTAGTGGTTAGAGTGTAGAGGAGGCAGGGTAGCCTAGTGGTTAGAGTGTAGAGGGGGCAGGGTAGCCTAGTGGTTAGAGTGTAGAGGTGGCAGGGTAGCCTAGTGGTTAGAGTGTAGAGGAGGCAGGGTAGCCTAGTGGTTAGTGTGAAGAGGCGGCAGGGTAGCCTAGTGGTTAGAGTGTAGAGGTGGCAGGGTAGCCTAGTGGTCAGAGTGTAGAGGCGGCAGGGTAGCCTAGTGGTTGGAGCGTTGGACTAGTAACCGAAAGGTTGTGAGTTCAAACCCCTGAGCTGACAAGGTACAAATCTGTCGTTCTGCCCCCTGAACAGGCAGTTAACCCACTGTTCCTAGGCCAGTTAGCCCACTGTTCCCAGGCTGTCATTGAAAATAAGAATTTGTTCTTAACTGACTTGCCTAGTTTAATAAAGGTACATTTAAAAAAATTAAAAAACGTAAGCCAGCTGCACCAATGTGTCAGAGTACCCAAGTCAGCCTGTCCTGCCTGCCACAAGGAGTCACTAGAGTGCAATGGGACAAGGACATCCTGGCCAGCCAAACCCTCCCCTTACCCGGACGACGCTGGGCCAATTGTGCACCACCTCATGGGTCTCCCAGTCAAAGCCAGACGTGACAGAGCCTGGGATCGAACCCGGGGCTGTAGCTCAAGCACTGCGATGCAGTGCCTTCAACCGCTGAGCCACTTGGGAGGCCACTTGATTGTCTGTAGCATACATTACATAGCTGATTTAAAGAGCTGTGTGTGGACTCTGTAACCCTCAATCCCTCAGATGTACAATTTAGAGTGATTTCCAGTGTTCCCTGACGTCATCTGAGCCCATGTTGAGACTGGGCTCAGTTTGTCACTTAACCTGTCCTCACACTAAGAATCCATGCTAACATGCTAACATGCTAACAATAGCCTCACCGTGGCAAATGGAGAAATAAGGCCTACCTTTTCCTGTCAGGACATCCAGGGTGATTACATGCGGTTATATCACCCTGCATTACTCAAAGACTTGAAAAAGAATTTCTCATTGTGTTTAATATTCATCATGAATACATTTCCCATCGTTGGCGTGCTTCAGCCTGCGTTCCCAATGGCACTCTATCTACTTCATAGTGCTCCACCTTCGACCAGGGCCCTGTGGTAGTAGTGCACTATATAGGGTGCTATTTAGAACAGCGGGTTGACACATTAAATCAGATTACGCAACTCTGAGATTTCTGAGGAGGGAAAAAGTATCATCTGAACTAACTATCTCCGTGAACTAAATTGAAAGCATACAAGCCAGGCCTGTCTTCAACCCTTAACGTTTTGTTTTTGATTATGATCTATAGGCCTACCGAGCGCCACACGTCTGAAATGGCACCCTATTCCCTATATGGGTCATTCTATGTCTCTGAAATGGCACCCTATTCCCTATATGGGTCATTCTATGTCTCTGAAATGGCACCCTATTCCCTATATGGGTCATTCTATGTCTCTGAAATGGCACCCTATTCCCTATATGGGTCATTCTATGTCTCTGAAATGGCACCCTATTCCCTATATGGGTCATTCTATGTCTCTGAAATGGCACCCTATTCCCTATATGGGTCATTCTATGTCTCTGAAATGGCACCCTATTCCCTATATGGGTCATTCTATGTCTCTGAAATGGCACCCTATTCCCTATATGGGTCATTCTATGTCTCTGAAATGGCACCCTATTCCCTATATGGGTCATTCTATGTCTCTGAAATGGCACCCTATTCCCTATATGGGTCATTCTATGTCTCTGAAATGGCACCCTATTCCCTATATGGGTCATTCTATGTCTCTGAAATGGCACCCTATTCCCTATATGGGTCATTCTATGTCTCTGAAATGGCACCCTATTCCCTATATGGGTCATTCTATGTCTCTGAAATGGCACCCTATTCCCTATATGGGTCATTCTATGTCTCTGAAATGGCACCCTATTCCCTATATGGGTCATTCTATGTCTCTGAAATGGCACCCTATTCCCTATATGGGTCATTCTATGTCTCTGAAATGGCACCCTATTCCCTATATGGGTCATTCTATGTCTCTGAAATGGCACCCTATTCCCTATATGGGTCATTCTATGTCTCTGAAATGGCACCCTATTCCCTATATGGGTCATTCTACAGAAGTGGTGAATATTGGGGGTTGAATTTTTTCTTCTAAATAGTGTCCTATTTTCCCCCAAAACTTTCAGCACAAGTCTTCCAACATGTCAGGTGGACATATTTACTACTCACACACTTAGTTTGTATTGAATATTTGAGATATTTCCCTGAATTCCTTACCAACCCACTAAATGTGTCACGACTGAAACATAGTACAGAAACTGCAATAGAGGGAAAACTAGTGATCATTTGATGAACCTTCTAATTCTGTTAAAAAAATATTTAAAAAAAATGCATACCAAATTAACAAAATAGTAAAAACAGTATTTTTG
>NC_060185.1:4894493-4906993 GCF_021184085.1 Oncorhynchus gorbuscha | reverse complement strand
GATAGGGTCTGGCTGTGCTCTCTACCCGCTGGGCTGGGACAGTGAGGAAGTCCGACAGACCTGCAATAACACCTCCGACCAGTTTGAACTGGGTGAGTTTCGTTCACTCCTCCATCCACGACGTAGATCTGTACAGAGTTTACAACATAGATCTGTACAGAGTTCACTCCTCCATCCACGACGTAGATCTGTACAGAGTTTACAACATAGATCTGTACACAGTTCACTCCTCCATCCACGACGTAGATCTGTACAGAGTTCACTCCTCCATCCACGACGTAGATCTGTACAGAGTTTACAACATAGATCTGTACACAGTTCACTCCTCCATCCACGACGTAGATCTGTACAGAGTTTACAACATAGATCTGTACAGAGTTTACAACATAGATCTGTACAGAGTTTACAACATAGAACTGTACAGAATTCACTCCTCCATCCACAACATAGATCTGTACAGAGTTTACAACATAGATCTGTACAGAGTTTACAACATAGATCTGTACAGAGTTTACAACATAGAACTGTACAGAATTCACTCCTCCATCCACAACGTAGATTTGTACAGAGTTTACAACATAGATCTGTACAGAGTTCACTCCTCCATCCACGACGTAGATCTGTACAGAGTTTACAACATAGATCTGTACAGAGTTTACAACATAGAACTGTACAGACTTAGCTCCTCCATCCACAACATAGATCCGTACAGAGTTCACTCCTCCATACACAATGTTGAACTGTCCAGAGTTTACAACATAGAACTGTACAGAGTTCACTCCTAATGTAACAAAAATTGTGAGGGAACAAAAAATGAAAGGGGTCTGAATACTTTCCCACAATGCACTGCAAATCATCCCGGGGAGAAAAAAAAAACAAGCAAAACATTTTGACAATCAAATGTTCCCCACAAAAATAATAAACAAACCAAAATGGTGGGACTTTAAACCGTGAATTGGTGTTGGTATTGAAGTTTGTTATATGAAGATGACTCTGTAGCTGTAGTTGTGTAGAGGGTCATTATATTCTGAGAGTGTTTCTGAGCATCATTCTTCTTCTCCGTATAGAGACAGATAGTTGCCGGTCCCCAAATCGCACCCTATTCCCTATATAGTGCACAACTTTTGACGAGAGCCACATAGGCACTGTATAGGGAATGGGGTGCCGTTTTGGCCACAGTCAGGTGTCCCCTGGGACTACCCAGCATGCATTGGGTGAAGAAAACAGACAGTTTGTCTCAGCACAGATGTTGTGATGTCTCTACAGTCAGCCCTTATCACCCCCACAGGAATTAGTAGGCAACTATGGAGGAGATTTAGAGATAGAGAATAGAATGGGGTTTGTTGTTCCTATAAAGTGAGGCTGTTTATACAACTGTTTTGTTTTACAATCATTTGGTATAATGATAATCACAGTGTAATCAATGTCCAATAAAGTTTGTGGTAACTATGGGGTATCTTTATTTTTTAATTTAACCTTTATTTCTATGAGGTCTATCGGGATTCCTCATGAAATCATGACAAAATAAATACAAATATATTTAGGGATTTTCAGAACATGTAATTCATAGAATGGTGTTTTGGAGGAAGGATTGTTGACATATATTTTACATTTGTATCTAAAATCATAACTGAGAAATAACTAATCAAAGATGGCATATTTATCACATTTTGGTCTACCCGCCTTTAATACTCCATAATGAAACATTATATTAAAGGAGACACCTACAGATGAAACATTATATTAAAGGAGACAGCTACAGATGAAACATTATATTAAAGGAGACAGCTACAGATGAGACAATATATTAAAGGAGGCACCTACAGATGAAACATTATATTAAAGGAGACACCTACAGATGAAACATTATGGAGTATTAAAGGAGACACCTACAGATGAAACATTATATTAAAGGAGACACCTACAGATGAAACATTATATTAAAGGAGACAGCTACAGATGAAACATTATATTAAAGGAGACAGCTACAGATGACACATTATGGAGTATTAAAGGAGACACCTACAGATGAAACATTATATTAAAGGAGGCACCTACAGATGAAACATTATATTAAAGGAGACACCTACAGATGAAACATTATGGAGTATTAAAGGAGACACCTACAGATGAAACATTATATTAAAGGAGACACCTACAGATGAAACATTATATTAAAGGAGACAGCTACAGATGAAACATTATGGAGTATTAAAGGAGACACCTACAGATGAAACATTATATTAAAGGAGACACCTACAGATGAAACATTATATTAAAGGAGACACCTACAGATGAAACATTATATTAAAGGAGACAGCTACAGATGAAACATTATATTAAAGGAGACAGCTACAGATGAAACATTATGGAGTATTAAAGGAGACACCTACTGATGAAACATTATATTAAAGGAGACACCTACAGATGAAACATTATATTAAAGGAGACAGCTACAAATGAAACATTATGGAGTATTAAAGGAGACACCTACAGATGAAATATTATGGAGTATTAAAGGAGACACCTACAGATGAAACATTATGGAGTATTAAAGGAGACACCTACAGATGAAATATTATGGAATATTAAAGGAGCCACCTACAGATGAAACATTTTGGAGTATTAAAGGAGGCACCTACAGATTAAATATTATGGAGTATTAAAGGAGACACCTACAGATGAAACATTATAGAGTATTAAAGGAGACAGCTACAGATGTGTCACGCCCCGACCTTAGTTATCTTTGTTTTCTTTATTATTTTGGTTAGGTCAGGGTGTGACAAGGGGTGGTTTGTTGTGTTTTGTCCAATCTAGGGTTTTTGTATGTTTATTGGGTTGTTATCTGGTCTAGGTGTTTTGTATGTCTATGGTTGCCTAGATTGGTTCTCAATTAGAGGCAGCTGTCTATCGTTGTCTCTGATTGGGAACCATATTTAGGCAGCTATATTCCTTGAGTATTTCGTGGGTGATTGTCTGTGTTTAGTTGCCTGTGTCAGCACACACTTATTGTATAGCTTCACGTTCGTTTTGTTGTTTTTGTATAGTTCGTTCAGTGTTCTTCCTTCATTAAAAGAAGATGTATTCAAATTAAGCTGCAAATTGGTCCGATCTCTCTTACTCCTCATCAGAAGAAGAGGACGAACGTGACAAGACGAAACATTATGGAGTATTAAAGGATAATGTCTGTTATAGAGAGGTATAATGTCTGTTATAGAGAGGTATAATGTCTTATAGAGAGGCATAATGTCTGTTATAGAGAGGCATAATGTCTGTTATAAGGAGGCATAATAATGTCTGTTATAAGGAGGCATAATAATGTCTGTTATAAGGAGGCATAATAATGTCTGTTATAAGGAGGCATAATAATGTCTGTTATAACGAGGCATAATAATGTCTGTTATAAGGAGGCATAATAATGTCTGTTATAAGGAGGCATAATAATGTCTGTTATAAGGAGGCATAAT
Organism: Oncorhynchus gorbuscha; assembly: GCF_021184085.1. Classification (NCBI taxonomy): domain Eukaryota; kingdom Metazoa; phylum Chordata; class Actinopteri; order Salmoniformes; family Salmonidae; genus Oncorhynchus; species Oncorhynchus gorbuscha. Next base: position 4,903,526 of record NC_060185.1, on the reverse strand, counting down.
AATGTCTGTTATAACGAGGCATAATAATGTCTGTTATAAGGAGGCATAATAATGTCTGTTATAAGGAGGCATAATAATGTCTGTTATAAGGAGGCATAATAATGTCTGTTATAAGGAGGCATAATAATGTCTGTTATAACGAGGCATAATAATGTCTGTTATAAGGAGGCATAATAATGTCTGTTATAAGGAGGCATAATAATGTCTGTTATAAGGAGGCATAATAATGTCTGTTATAACGAGGCATAATAATGTCTGTTATAACGAGGCATAATAATGTCTGTTTTAACTTCAGTTTTAACACTGTTTAGTGAATGACTGTCTGCAACAATGACCCTATTTCACACACAGGGAGGGAAAAGTCAGAAGCTTAAATGCCAAGTAGTCCGAGACCTGTTTCCTCAAAGGAAACATTTGGAAGCTAATATGCTAGTGTACGTTTAGCATAGGAGCTAAGATGCTAGTGTACGTTTAGCATAGAAGCTAAGATGCTAGTGTACGTTTAGCATAGGAGCTAAGATGCTAGTGTACGTTTAGCATAGGAGCTAAGATGCTAGTGTACGTTTAGCATAGGAGCTAAGATGCTAGTGTACGTTTAGCATAGAAGCTAAGATGCTAGTGTACGTTTAGCATAGGAGCTAAGATGCTAGTGTACGTTTAGCATAGAAGCTAAGATGCTAGTGTACGTTTAGCATAGGAGCTAAGATGCTAGTGTGTGCTTAAGGCGTCGGCATGCTTCAGTTCAGCTAGGTGAACTGAACGAGTGTCCTTAAAAGACCTTCGCTTGAAAAGCGAGAATAAAGCAGCATTAGTACTTGAGATGCCGTAGCCAAAAAATTGTACTAAATGAATCTAAGATAACTCTTTGTCCTAAACTTTAGACGTTTTTGCAGAGGTGATTTTAGTCACACAATTTTACATAACATGTTTTGCATGAAAACAAGTCATCTCTCATTGAATGACAACAAAGACTTTATTGAAGAATCCCTACTGTTGACCAATCACCGACGAAGGGGCGTAGACTTTATTGAAGAATCCCTACTGTTGACCAATCACAGACGAAGGGGCGTAGACTTTATTGAAGAATCCCTACAGTTGACGAATCACCGACGAAGGGGCATAGACTTTATTGTAGAATCCCTACTGTTGACCAATCACCGACGAAGGGGCGTAGACTTTATTGAAGAATCCCTACTCTTGACCAATCACCGACGAAGGGGCGTAGACTTTATTGAAGAATCCCTACTGTTGACCAATCACCGACGAAGGGGCGTAGACTTTATTGAAGAATCCCTACTGTTGACCAATCACCGACGAAGGGGCGTAGACTTTATTGAAGAATCCCTACTGTTGACCAATCACCGACGAAGGGGCGTAGACTTTATTGAAGAATCCCTACTGTTGACCAATCACCGACGAAGGGGCGTAGACTTTATTGAAGAATCCCTGCTGTTGACCAATCACCGACGAATGGGCGTAGACTTTATTGAAGAATCCCTACTGTTGACCAATCACCGACGAAGGGGCGTAGACTTTATTGAAGAATCCCTACTCTTGACCAATCACCGACGAAGGAGCGTAGACTTTATTGAAGAATCCCTACTGTTGACCAATCACCGACGAAGGGGCGTAGACTTTATTGAAGAATCCCTACTGTTGACCAATCACCGACGAAGGGGCGTAGACTTTATTGAAGAATCCCTACTGTTGACCAATCACCGACGAAGGGGCGTAGACTTTATTGAAGAATCCCTACTGTTGACCAATCACCGACGAAGGGGCGTAGACTTCGGCTTGCCTCCAGAAAAAATGATGTGTGCACGCCCGAACAGCCAAACATTTAAAAAAAACTTCACCGAAGTACAAAACAAACAAAAACCTCACAAAATGATGAACCAAACTTCCCCAAACTATTTCAACTGGGAACACTACCTTTAGTGTAGATGCTAAGATGCTAGCGTACGTTTAGCATAGATGCTAAGATGCTAGTGTACGTTTAGGATAGATGCTAAGATGCTAGCGTACGTTTAGGATAGATGCTAAGATGCTAGCGTACGTTTAGCATAGATGCTAAGATGCTAGTGTACGTTTAGGATAGATGCTAAGATGCTAGTGTACATTTAGGATAGATGCTAAGATGCTAGCGTACGTTTAGCAGGCCCTTAAAACTGGGAATTACACTCCAAAAACATATCAACCTCCACAGACTCTGTTGCCATAACCCAATTCTCACACAAACATGAATATTTACATTTGTACTGTCAAAATGTATTTTTCTCTCTCTCTCTCTCTCTCTCTCTAGGTTCCTGTGAGATTGGCTGGGCCTACTACTGTACGGGTGCTGGGGCCGCTGCTGCAATGCTGCTGTGTACCTGGATGGCCTGTTTCTCAGGGAAGAAACAGAAGCAGTACCCCTACTAGATGAACCAGTTGGGGGAGGAGGAGGAGAGGAGGGGGTACCTCTACTAGATGAACCAGCTGGTGGAGGAGAAGGGGTAGCCCTACTAGATGAACTAGCTGGGGGAGGGAGGAGGAGAAGGAGTAGCCCTACTAGATGAACCAGCTGGGGGAGTAGGAGAAGGGGTAGCCCTACTAGATGAACTAGCTGGGGGAGTAGAGGAGAAGGGGTAGCCCTTCTCCTCCTCCTGAGATGCGAAGGAGCACCCTTCTAGAAGAACATCCCAAATGGCACCCGATTCCCTATAGAGTGTGTTACTTTTGATCAGAGCCCTATGGCCACTGGGGGATAATACTGCACTATAAAGGGAATAGAGTGGCATTTTGAAGGCAGCCTAGAGGAAAGAGAAGAGACAGGCCTACAGGCCTACAGACTACTACAGACTACTACAGACTATGACAGACTACTACAGGCTACTGTAGGCTACTACAGACTACTACAGACTACTACAGACTACTACAGGCTACTGTAGGCTACTACAGACTATTACAGGCCTACAGCCTACTACAGACTACTACAGGCTACTGCAGGCTACTACAGACTACTACAGACTACTACAGGCTACTGCAGGCTACTACAGGCTACTACAGACTACTACAGACTACTACAGGCTACTACAGACTACTACAGACTACTACAGGCTACTACAGGCTACTGCAGGCTACTACAGACTACTACAGACTATTACAGGCTACTACAGACTACTACAGGCTACTACAGACTACTACAGACTACTACAGGCTACTACAGACTACAACAGGCTACTACAGGCTACTACAGACTACTACAGACTATTACAGGCTACTACACAACCGGTAAAGCGTTTTAGAACACCTACTCATTCTAAGGTTTTTCTTTATTTTTACTATTTTCTACATTGTAGAATAATAGTGAAGACATAACACATATGGAATCATGTAGTAACCAAAAAAGTTTTAAACAAATCACAATATATTTTATATTTGAGATTCTTCAAATAGCCACCCCTTGCCTTGATGGCAGTTTTGCACACGCTTGGTATTCTCTCAACCAGCATCACCTGGAATGCTTTTCTAACAGTATTGAAGGAGTTCCCACATATGCTGAGCACTTGTTGGATGATTTTCCTTCACTCTGAGGTCCAACTCATCCCAAACCATCTCAATTTGTTTGAGGTCGAGGGATTGTGGAGGCCAGGTTATCTGATGCAATACTCCATCACTGTCCTTCTTGGTCAAATAGCCCTTACACAGCCTGGAGGTGTGGAGGGGGTCATTGTCCTGTTGAAAAACAACTGATAGTCCCACTAAGCCCAAACCAGATGGGATGGCGTATCGCTGCAGAATGCTGTGGTAGCCATGCTGGTTAAGTGTGCCTTGAATTCTAAATGAATCACAGACAGTGTCACCAGCAAAGCACCATCACACCTCCTCCTCCATGCTTCACAGTGGGAACCACACATGCGGAGATTATCCGTTCACCCACACCGCATCTCACAAAGAAACGGTGGTTGGAACCAAAAATCTCAAATTTGGACTCATCAGACCAAAGGACAAATTTCCACCGGTCAAATGTTCATTGATTGTGTTTCTTGCCTCAAGCAAATCTCTTCTTATTGGTGTCCTTTAGCAGTGGTTTCTTTGCAGCAATTCGACCATGAAGACCTGATTCACACAGTCTCCTATGAACAGTTGATGTTGAGATGTGTCTGTTACTTGAACTCTGTGAAGCATTTATTTGGGCCGCAATTTCTGAGGCTAGTAACTCTAGTGGACTTACCTTCTGTAGCAGAGGTAGCTCTGGGTCTTCCATTCCTGTGGCGGTCCTCATGAGAGCCAGATTCATCATAGCACTTCATGGTTGAAGAAACTTTGAAAGTTCATGAAATGTTCTGTATTGGCTCACCTTCATGTCTTAAAACCTCTCTAGGGTATGTGGGACGCTACCGTCCCACCTGGCCAACATACGGTGAAAGAGCGCCAAATTCAAAAACAGAAATAATAAAAATTCATAAAACATATAAGTGTTATACATCGGGTTTAAAGATTCATTTAAATTTAATTTGAATCTTGTTAATCCAACCAGATTTCAAAAAGGCTTTGCAGTGAAAGCATACCATGTGATTATCTGAGGACAGTGCAGTTACCAGCCAAGTAGAGAAGTAACAAAAGTCAGAAATAGTGATAAAATGAATCACTTACCTTTGATGATCTTCATATGGTTGCACTCACAAGACTCCCAGATACACAACAAATGTTTGTTTTGTTCTATAAAGTCCATCTTTATATCCAAAAACCTCAGTTTTGTTGGCGCGTTTTGTTCAGTAATCCATTGGCTCAAAGTCAGTCACAACAAGCAGACGAAAAATCTAAAAAGTATCAGTAAAGTTCATAGAAACATGTCAAATGATGTTGATAATCAATCCTCAGGTTGTTTTTAGTCATAATAATCAATAATATTTCAACCGGACCATAGCTTAGTCAATATAAAAGAAAAACAAAAAAGGGCGCGCTCTCGATCGGCTCAGCAGCTCTGGGGACTTCCCAGGGTCCACTCACTCAGAGATGTCTTACTCCCTCATTTTTCAGAATACAAGCCTGAAACCATTTCTAAAGACTGTTGACATCTAGTGGATGCCATAGGAATTGCAATCTGAGTCCTAAGTCATTGGATACTGTTTAGGCAGTCAATGGAAAACTGCAAACATAAAAAAATCCCACTTCCTGGATGGCTTTTCTCAGGTTTCTGCCTGCCATATCAGTTATGTTATACTCACAGACATTATTTTAACAGTTTTGATAACTTTAGAGTGTTTCCTATCCAAATCGACTAATTAGATGCATATCATAGCTTCTGGGTCTGAGTAACAGGCAGTTTACTTTGGGCACGCTTTTCATCCGCATGTCAAAATACTGTCCCCTAGACCAGAGAGGTTAAAGTAATGATGGAATGTATTTTCTCTTTGCTTATTTGAGCTGTTCTTGCCAATAATATGGACTTGGTCTTTTACCAAATAGGGCTATTGTCTGTATACCACCCCTACCTTGTCACAACACAACTGATTGGCTCAAACGCATCAAGAAGGAAAGAAATTCCACAAATTAACTTTAAAGAAGGCACACCTGTACATTGAAATGCATTCCAGGTGACTACCTCATGAAGCTGGTTGAGAGAATGCCAATAGTGTGCAAAGCTGCCATCAAGGCAAAGGGTGGCTATTTGAATAATCTCAAATATAAAATATATGTTGATGTGTTTAACACTTTTTTGGTTACTACATGATTCCATATGCGTTTTTCATAGTTTTGATGTCTTCTACAATGTAGAAAATAGTAAAAATAAAGAAAAACCCTTGAATGAGTTGGCGTGTCCAAACTTTTGACCAGTAGTGTACAGACTACTACAGACTACTACAGACTACTACAGGTTACTACAGACTACTACAGACTACTACAGACTACTACAGACTACTACAGGTTACTACAGGTTACTACAGACTACTACAGACTACTACAGACTACTACAGACGACTACAGACTACTACAGACTACTACAGGTTACTACAGACTACTACAGACTACTACAGGTTACTACAGACTACTACAGACTACTACAGACTATTACAGACTATTACAGACTACTACAGACTACTACAGACTACTACAGACTACTACAGGTTACTACAGACTACTACAGACTACTACAGACTACTACAGACGACTACAGACTACTACAGACTACTACAGGTTACTACAGACTACTACAGACTACTACAGGTTACTACAGACTACTACAGACTACTACAGACTATTACAGACTATTACAGACTACTACAGACTACTACAGGCTACTACAGGCTACTACAGGTTACTTCAGACTACAACAGGCTACTACAGGCTACTACATGCTACTACAGACTACAGTAGCCTGCAGTAGCTAGTGATGACAGATAACAGCTACAGGCTATAGTATACATAACAATCGAAAGCACACTGAGTGACCTGCTCTGATCATGATGAGACCCAGGTCAAGCCATGTCATCACACCACGGCAGAGACAAAGTGACTGCTACAACTGCAGTACAAGATAACACATGTCTTCAGAAGCTTAGGCATCATTCTTCCTCTTCCTAAATGAACAATGTAACTCCACTTTCATATGCTCTGCGCCACATGGGACAGGTCATCAGACAGACCAAGGCAGAGACTGACTGCTAGGACTACAGGACAAGACAGACCAAGGCAGAGACTGACTGCTAGGACTACAGGACAAGACAGACAAGGCAGAGACTGACTGCTAGGACTATAGGACAAGACAGACCAAGGCAGAGACTGACTGTTATGATTACAGGACAAGACAGACAAGGCAGAGACTGACTGTTATGACTACAGGACAAGACAGACCAAGGCAGAGACTGACTGCTAGGACAGACAAGGCAGAGACTGACTGTTATGACTACAGGACAAGACAGACCAAGGCAGAGACTGACTGTTATGACTACAGGACAAGACAGACCAAGGCAGAGACTGACTGTTATGACTACAGGACAAGACAGACCAAGGCAGAGACTGACTGTTATGACTACAGGACAAGATAGACAAAGCAGAGACTGACTGCTAGGACTACAGGACAAGACAGACCAAGGCAGAGACTGACTGTTATGACTACAGGACAAGACAGACCAAGGCAGAGACTGACTGTTATGATTACAGGACAAGACAGACCAAGGCAGAGACTGACTGTTATGACTACAGGACAAGACAGACCAAGGCAGAGACTGACTGTTATGACTACAGGACAAGACAGACCAAGGCAGAGACTGACTGCTAGGACTACAGGACAAGACAGACAAGGCAGAGACTGACTGCTAGGACTTTTCTCTGACTGTCCTTATTCCTCCTCCCCGACTGGTCTTATTCCTCCTCTCTGACTGTCCTTATTCCTCCTCTCTGACTGTCCATATTTCTCCTCTCTGACTGTCCTTATTCCTCCTCTCTGACTGTCCTTATTCCTCCTCTCTGACTGTCCTTATTCCTCCTCTCTGACTGTCCTTATTCCTCCTCTCTGACTGTCCTTATTCCTCCTCTGTGACTGTCCTTATTCCTCCTCTCTGAGTGTCCTTATTCCTCCTCTCTGACTGTCCTTATTCCTTCTCCCTGACTGTCCTTATTCCTCATCTCTGACTGTCCTTATCCCTCCTCTCTGGCTGTCATTTTTTCCTCCTCTCTGACTGTCCTTATTCCTCCTCCCTGACTGGTCTTATTCCTCCTCTCTGACAGTCCTTATTCCTCCTCTCTGACTGTCCTTATTCCTCCTCTCTCACTGTCCTTATTCCTTCTCCCTGACTGGTCTTATTCCTCCTCTCTGACTGTCCTTATTCCTCCTCCCTGACTGGTCTTATTCCTCCTCTCTGACTGTCCTTATTCCTCCTCCCTGACTGGTCTTATTCCTCCTCTCTGACAGTCCTTATTCCTCCCCTCTGACTGTCCTTATTGCTCCTCTCTCACTGTCCTTATTCCTTCTCCCTGACTGGTCTTATTCCTCATCTCTGACTGTCCTTATTCCTCCTCCCTGACTGGTCTTATTCCTCCTCTCTGACTGTCCTTATTCCTCCTCTCTGACTGTCCTTATTCCTCCTCTCTCACTGTCCTTATCCCTCCTCTCTGACTGTCCTTATCCCTCCTCTCTGACTGTCATTTTTCCCTCCTCTCTGACTGTCCTTATTCCTCCTCCCTGACTGGTCTTATTCCTCCTCTCTGACAGTCCTTATTCCTCCTCTCTGACTGTCCTTATTCCTCCTCTCTCACTGTCCTTATTCCTTCTCCCTGACTGGTCTTATTCCTCCTCTCTGACTGTCCTTATTCCTCCTCCCTGACTGGTCTTATTCCTCCTCTCTGACTGTCCTTATTCCTCCTCCCTGACTGGTCTTATTCCTCCTCTCTGACAGTCCTTATTCCACCTCTCTGACTGTCCTTATTGCTCCTCTCTCACTGTCCTTATTCCTTCTCCCTGACTAGTCTTATTCCTCCTCTCTGACTGTCCTTATTCCTCCTCCCTGACTGGTCTTATTCCTCCTCTCTGACTGTCCTTATTCCTCCTCTCTGACTGTCCTTATTCCTCCTCTCTCACTGTCCTTATCCCTCCTCTCTGACTGTCCTTATTCCTCCTCTCTGACTGGCCTTATTCCTCCTCTCTGACTGTCCTTATTCCTCCTCTCTGACTGTCCTTATTCCTCCTCTCTGACTGTCCTTATTCCTCCTCTCTGACTGTCCTTATTCCTCCTCTCTGACTGTCCTTATTCCTCCTCTCTGACTGTCCTTATTCCTCCTCTCTGACTTTCCTTATTCCTCATCTCTGACTGTCCTTATTCCTCCGCTCTGACTGTCCTTATTCCTCCTCTCTGACTGTCCTTATCCCTCCTCTCTGACTGTCCTTATTCCACCTCCCTGACTGTCCTTATTCCTCCTTCCTGACTGTCCTTATTCCTCCTTCCTGACTGTCCTTATTCCACCTCCCTGACTGTCCTTATTCCTCCTCTCTGACTGGTCTTATTCCTCCTCTCTGACTGTCCTTATCCCTCCTCTCTGACTGACCTT
>NC_060185.1:4826993-4891993 GCF_021184085.1 Oncorhynchus gorbuscha | reverse complement strand
ATAGGGAATAGGGTGCCGTTCTAAAGTAGTGTACTATATAGGGAATAGGGTGCTGTTCTAAAGTAGTGTACTATATAGGGAATAGGGTGCCGTTCTAAAGTAGTGTACTATATAGGGAATAGGGTGCCATTTGGGATGCTTCCATGATCACACTTTAGAAGGTAACAGGCAGCAGCAGTAGAGGAAGGTTTATTGATGAGATATAACCCCTGACCTCCAGTGTTCAATCTCTCTCAAAAATATTAGAACCCGGTTCAAGTCCAAACTCTGGATGGGCCACTCAAGAACATTCAGAGACCACTCCTGCGTTTGTCTTGGCTGTGTGCTTGGATCGTCCATCTATATTGCGGAGACGTACAGTTTTTGGTCCTTAAATTAAACTTTTTTATTCATCACAATTATTCTTTAGCCAATTTTGGGTCTTTAATGCCGACAGACAAGTTCCTTCTCCCACTTCCACTTGCCTCTTCTTTGTTGCGGTAGTGCTGCAATTAATTGGTTGTAATTTTGAGTAGAACAGACATTTCCATATATTCTTGTTAGCTGAGTGTGTTACAACTCCACCACTCCTATTTATGATATAATTTACAAAGATTATACCTTTTACAAAAAAAATATTATTATTATTATTTTTTAATCAATTAGTATATTTGAGTTTAACCATAATATTTGTGGTAACATTTGTTCTGTCTTTCAACGCTGGGCCAATTGTGCACCGACTCATGGGTCTCCTGGTCACGGCCCGCTTGTGACACAGCCTGGGATTGAACCCGGGTTTGTAGTGGACGCCTCAAGCGCTGCGATGCAGTGCCTTAGACCGCTGCGCCACTCGGGAGGCCGTTTCGATTTTTTTTTTTAAGGTTTACGTGAAACAGTCAGAATATGCTTTATGGATCTAATATCAACGAGCCCAGGTGACGGAGGGAGTTGATGGATGGTAAGTTAGAGAGTTCATTGGACGTGGGTCGGCAGTCGAAGAAAAGATGTCATGTTTCATTTAGTCTGGAAATACACTTCACATACTTTCATTTGAAACATGGAGTGAAAAAAAGTGTTTCAACCACGTTCATTTGCATGTTTTTTTATTTATTCATTTTTATGCAAGCAAGTAAAAGTTGGAAAACGCGAAAGCCACACACTTCACTTTGTCCAAAGAGACATTTAAACTGGAAAGTGATACGGTGATAACCAAACATACACAAACGTAATAATACAATAATAATAATATAATATGTTGTCCCAATTGTATCTAGATGGTTGGGTTGTTTGTTCTAATCCACTACTGTATCTCGATGGTTGGGTCGTTTGTTCTAATCCACTACTGTATCTAGATGGTTGGGTCGTTTGTTCTAATCCACTACTGTATCTCGATGGTTGGGTCGTTTGTTCTAATCCAGCACTGTATCTCGATGGTTGGGTCGTTTGTTCTAATCCACTACTGTATCTCGATGGTTGGGTTGTTTGTTCTAATCCACTACTGTATCTAGATGGTTGGGTTGTTTGTTCTAATCCACTACTGTATCTCGATGGTTGGGTCGTTTGTTCTAATCTAGCACTGTATCTCGATGGTTGGGTCATTTGTTCTAATCCAGCACTGTATCTAGATGGTTGGGTCGTTTGTTCTAATCCACTACTGTATCTAGATGGTTGGGTCGTTTGTTCTAATCCACTACTGTATCTCGATGGTTGGGTCGTTTGTTCTAATCCAGCACTGTATCTAGATGGTTGGGTCGTTTGTTCTAATCCAACACTGTATCTAGATGGTTGGGTCGTTTGTTCTAATCCACTACTGTATCTCGATGGTTGGGTTGTTTGTTCTAATCCACTACTGTATCTCGATGGTTGGGTCGTTTGTTCTAATCCACTACTGTATCTAGATGGTTGGGTCGTTTGTTCTAATCCACTACTGTATCTCGATGGTTGGGTCGTTTGTTCTAATCCACTACTGTATCTCGATGGTTGGGTAGTTTGTTCTAATCCACTACTGTATCTAGATGGTTGGGTTGTTTGTTCTATTCCACTACTGTATCTAGATGGTTGGGTCGTTTGTTCTAATCCACTACTGTATCTAGATGGTTGGGTTGTTTGTTCTAATCCACTACTGTATCTAGATGGTTGGGTCGTTTGTTCTAATCCACTACTGTATCTCGATGGTTGGGTCGTTTGTTCTAATCCACTACTGTATCTAGATGGTTGGGTCGTTTGTTCTAATCCACTACTGTATCTAGATGGTTGGGTCGTTTGTTCTAATCCACTACTGTATCTAGATGGTTGGGTTGTTTGTTCTAATCCACTACTGTATCTCGATGGTTGGGTCGTTTGTTCTAATCCACTACTGTATCTAGATGGTTGGGTTGTTTGTTCTAATCCACTACTGTATCTCGATGGTTGGGTCGTTTGTTCTAATCCACTACTGTATCTAGATGGTTGGGTCGTTTGTTCTAATCCACTACTGTATCTAGATGGTTGGGTCGTTTGTTCTAATCCAGCACTGTATCTAGATGGTTGGGTTGTTTGTTCTAATCCACTACTGTATCTAGATGGTTGGGTCGTTTGTTCTAATCCACTACTGTATCTAGATGGTTGGGTCGTTTGTTCTAATCCACTACTGTATCTAGATGGTTGGGTCGTTTGTTCTAATCCAGCACTGTATCTAGATGGTTGGGTCGTTTGTTCTAATCCACTACTGTATCTAGATGGTTGGGTCGTTTGTTCTAATCCACTACTGTATCTCGATGGTTGGGTCGTTTGTTCTAATCCACTACTGTATCTAGATGGTTGGGTCGTTTGTTCTAATCCACTACTGTATCTAGATGGTTGGGTCGTTTGTTCTAATCCACTACTGTATCTCGATGGTTGGGTCGTTTGTTCTAATCCACTACTGTATCTAGATGGTTGGGTCGTTTGTTCTAATCCACTACTGTATCTAGATGGTTGGGTCGTTTGTTCTAATCCACTACTGTATCTAGATGGTTGGGTCGTTTGTTCTAATCCAGCACTGTATCTAGATGGTTGGGTTGTTTGTTCTAATCCACTACTGTATCTAGATGGTTGGGTCGTTTGTTCTAATCCACTACTGTATCTAGATGGTTGGGTCGTTTGTTCTAATCCACTACTGTATCTCGATGGTTGGGTTGTTTGTTCTAATCCACTACTGTATCTAGATGGTTGGGTCGTTTGTTCTAATCCACTACTGTATCTAGATGGTTGGGTCGTTTGTTCTAATCCACTACTGTATCTCGATGGTTGGGTCGTTTGTTCTAATCCACTACTGTATCTCGATGGTTGGGTCGTTTGTTCTAATCCACTACTGTATCTCGATGGTTGGGTTGTTTGTTCTAATCCACTACTGTATCTCGATGGTTGGGTCGTTTGTTCTAATCCACTACTGTATCTCGATGGTTGGGTTGTTTGTTCTAATCCACTACTGTATCTAGATGGTTGGGTTGTTTGTTCTAATCCACTACTGTATCTCGATGGTTGGGTCGTTTGTTCTAATCCAGCACTGTATCTCGATGGTTGGGTCGTTTGTTCTAATCCAGCACTGTATCTCGATGGTTGGGTCGTTTGTTCTAATCCACTACTGTATCTCGATGGTTGGGTCGTTTGTTCTAATCCAGCACTGTATCTAGATGGTTGGGTCGTTTGTTCTAATCCACTACTGTATCTCGATGGTTGGGTCGTTTGTTCTAATCCACATCAGTACAACTTGTTCTCTACACTCTAAAACTACACATCCCATACATCACCAGATAGGAGTCATTCACTAGTGAATGTAAACGAGCCAAAGAGGTGAATGTAGACAGGGGCCAATAACAATAATGTTGTTTCACATAAAAATGTAATTATAAATGAAATGTATAGTTTTAAATGTAAATATCCAGTAGCCTATAGGCCTCAGCCTGACAACGTTCTTCATTACAGGCAGGTGTTAAGTACATTTACAGTACATGATGTGCTCTTAAAGAACAGTAAAATATTGTCAAAATATCTTAACAAAAACACATGACATAGCTGATAATTACAATAACAACTTCCAAAAACAAATGTTGTGCTGCCCTAAAGCACCACATCCTCTGTAAAGTACAAATGAACAACTAAAAGGGAGCACGAATAGCCATGCTAGCCCAATGACGACGTGTAGTAAAATCAGGGGCGCAACTTTGGTTTTAGAAGTGGGAGGGGCATAACTTAATTGTTGTTTAAAAAAAAAAACATGTTAAAAATAGTTTTATTCAGTTGGGTAAGCACTCCAAACAGCCTACCAGACCGCTCGGAGGTGTCTGCATGGTCCTAAAGCACACCGTTGCCTCGTTTTATATCACATTCCAATGATTAAAACTGGGTGGTGGTGGGGGGGGCATGTCCCCCCCTGTCCCCAGTGAAAGTTGTACCCCTGAGTAAAATGTACAGTACAGTGTTCACAAATCAACAGATAAGTCCATAAATGACTGAAATGCATACATATCACAATATAATGTCGGGAGACCATTATAAAACACTATCAGTGACCATATAAAGTTCTTACAAGTGTTTTAACATATAGGATTGATTAGGATTTTCATGGAACTATTCAGACTCTGGGTCATTATACAACAAAGGAATACAACACGTGTTAAATGAGCATGGGGGGGGGGGGGGGGCAATGCCAAAACCTGTGAGAAAGGAGTCAAAAGAGAGAGAAAAAACGTGACTTTTATCAATGCGGAACCTGCTTTTCCCCTAAATGAATTGTGACTTGCCTTACTTGCTTAAAATAATGTTGTTTGGTGGGTTCTGGAATGGACGTGGATACTATTGTAGGTGTTAGGGACATGTTAGGGCTGAATCTCATAGAACCAACGACCTCTCACAGAACCAACGATCTATCACAGACACAACGAACTCTCACAGAACCAACGACCTATCACAGAACCAACGACCTCTCACAGAACCAACGACCTATCACAGAACCAACGACCTATCACAGAACCAACGACCTCTCACAGAACCAACGACCTCTCACAGAACCAACGACCTCTCACAGAACCAACGACCTCTCACAGATCCAACGCTGTTCATCGTAACATGGTAGATCATTCCAGGCCAATACCGGGTCATTGTGAATGCCGATAATCTCAGCACAGTTCTCTTCAGCTCCTCCATTTGGTTCGCTGGTTGTAGTCCAATAACTTGCGGTCAGTGCTGTCCCGTCCACCCATCTCCAGGTTCCCTCAACTTCTCTGTCAGTCAGACCGATCCAGGTTCTGTGGCCCAATGTTTTGATGAAAACTTGTTCCACTCTGCTGTTTATGATCACGAGGTCTGCTCCTCTGTCCAGACAGTCCTGTCTACTCTCAGTCCAGTTTTTAGTGTCAAGGGAGATGAAATAACAACTGCAGCCATACTGTATTATCCAGTCTTGGGGACATATCTTGCGGACGTCTTTCTCACAGGCCAACTGGACTCTCGCTTCTCTCAGGTTGTCGACTAAACGCAGAGAGACGTTAAGAAGGACTTGGACACACAGCGATCCACGTTAAGAAGGACTTGGACACACAGCGATCCACGTTAAGAAGGACTTGGACACACAGCGATCCACGTTAAGAAGGACTTGGACACACAGCGATCCACGTTAAGAAGGACTTGTAGGACACACAGCGATCCACGTTAAGAAGGACTTGTAGGACACACAGCGATCCACGTTAAGAAGGACTTGGACACACAGCGATCCACGTTAAGAAGGACTTGGACACACAGCGATCCACGTTAAGAAGGACTTGTAGGACACACAGCGATCCACGTTAAGAAGGACTTGGACACACAGCGATCCACGTTAAGAAGGACTTGGACACACAGCGATCCACGTTAAGAAGGACTTGGACACACAGCGATCCACGTTAAGAAGGACTTGTAGGACACACAGCGATCCACGTTAAGAAGGACTTGTAGGACACACAGCGATCCACGTTAAGAAGGACTTGTAGGACACACAGCGATCCACGTTAAGAAGGACTTGGACACACAGCGATCCACGTTAAGAAGGACTTGGACACACAGCGATCCACGTTAAGAAGGACTTGGACACACAGCGATCCACGTTAAGAAGGACTTGGACACACAGCGATCCACGTTAAGAAGGACTTGGACACACAGCGATCCACGTTAAGAAGGACTTGGACACACAGCGATCCACGTTAAGAAGGACTTGGACACACAGCGATCCACGTTAAGAAGGACTTGGACACACAGCGATCCACGTTAAGAAGGACTTGGACACACAGCGATCCACGTTAAGAAGGACTTGTAGGACACACAGCGATCCACGTTAAGAAGGACTTGGACACACAGCGATCCACGTTAAGAAGGACTTGGACACACAGCGATCCACGTTAAGAAGGACTTGGACACACAGCGATCCACGTTAAGAAGGACTTGGACACACAGCGATCCACGTTAAGAAGGACTTGTAGGACACACAGCGATCCACGTTAAGAAGGACTTGTATGGACACACAGCGATCCAAAACCCACAGCAATTAATCTGTAGACTCTTCTGCTTGAGTGCTGAGCTAATCCTGAGCTGTCTCTGTTGTCCTGCTGGTTGGCTGTCACATTTTCATACGCATTTGTAGGATCTAGATCCATAGATGAACCCTCAGTGACGCTCGCCATAATGTTCCAACTTGGTTCGTTTCCAATGGAGTCTGTGAGGACCCCAAACTCAACATCACACCCTTTCTTCACTTCCTGTTTCGTAACACAAAACAGGAAGTTGATGGAATGGACATCACAACAGTTTTTTTGTTGTTGATATCCCCACACTATGACCAAGTTCCTCTTAACAATGTGAAGTACGTTCATATATATGTCTCAAGACAAAAGACAATGTTGCCGACATAAGGGTTCATTTTCTGCAAGGCCCTAGTCAGTGGTCCGTGTATTAGATGTCAGCTAGCTGGTCACAGGTTTGATTTTCCCCCGCGCCTCTTTCTTATTACCTACAGCTCCACCCAACACTTGTTTTATATAACTGGCCTACCAGTAATCTCTGGTTTAATAACTCTACATTTACCGCCATCTAGAGGCTAAAGCTTGAAATCGCATTACATTTTGACAGGGACACGCCTTATTTAGGTTATACCATAAACAGGCACCGAAGCACAGCAGAATGGTTGTCACTACCTACCACTGCCACATAGTCAATTGACAATATCCTAAAAATGTATGAAAAAGATACGTGATTATTGTGCTACAGGTGGGAGATGCTATGGTGACCAGCGAGCTGAGATAAGGGGGGACTTTACCTAGCAGGGTCTTGTAGATGGGTTAGGATTAAGGTTAGGGTTAAGGGTCAGGGTTAAGGTTAGGGTTAGGGTTAGGGTTAAGGTTAGGGTTAAGGGTTAGGGTTAAGGGTTAAGGTTAGGGTTAGCAGTGTGGTTAGGGTTAGGGTTAGCAGTGTGGTTAAGGGTTAGGGTTAAAGGTTAGGGTTAGCAGTGTGGTTAAGGTTAGGGTTAAGGGTTAGGGTTAAGGGTCAGGGTTAAGGTTAGGGTTAGGGTTAGGGTTAGGGTTAGGGTTAAGTTTAGGGTTAGGGTTAAGGTTAGGGTTAAGGGTTAGGGTTAGGGTTAGGGTTAAGGTTAGGGTTAAGGTTAGGGTTAAGGGTTAGGGTTAAGGGTTAGGGTTAAGGGTTAGGGTTAGCAGTGTGGTTAAGGTTAGGGTTAGCAGTGTGGTTAAGGTTAGGGTTTGCAGTGTGGTTAAGATAAGGGTTAGCAGTGTGGTTGAGGTTAGGGTTAAGGTTAGGGTTAAGGGTTAAGGTTAGGGTTAGCAGTGTGGTTAAGATAAGGGTTAGCAGTGTGGTTAAGGTTAGGGTTAGCAGTGTGGTTAAGGGTTAGGGTTAGCAGTGTGGTTAGGGTTAGCAGTGTGGTTAAGGTTAGGGTTAAGGTTAGGGTTAGCAGTGTGGTTAAGGTTAGGGTTAAGATTAGGGCTAGCAGTGTGGTTAAGGTTAGGGTTTTCACAAACTGAAAAACAAGCCTGCACAAAAGCTGGCGGGCCTACTGGGTTTAAATAGCCCACAACCAAACCTAAACCCTACATCAGATAGACAGGGCTCCTCATTTAGGCTACCTGCCACCCTACCTCAGAGAGACAGGGCTCTTCATTTAGGCTACCTGACTTGTAACTAAATTACATTATTGTAAAAAAAAACGCTCAAAATATCCTATTCACATACTGGATGTATAACTGCACTTCTACCGCCATCTAGTGGCTGAATGATATTAGAGCATATCTTTAAAAGGACTGCACCTTGACACGTCATACAATAATACGGAAGCAGAGCGGTGGACAAAGAATACCGAACACACGCGGATAACATTGACACAATCCCACCAGAAAAGTATGTAAAAGCAGCATTTTATTTACGTTACTTACCAAGCTATAAACGACAACGTCAGCATTTCTTTTTTAGGCTCGTGTATTCAAAATTTGATTTTTGTTCATGAACAAGATTGTGAGCAGTAGTTACACAGTTTCTTGTTTCATTATCAGACTGTCAGCTCAACCTCAAATAGAAGGTGAAACGTTTGGCTAGTAACCTATCTTTGGCTTAACTGTCAGGTGATTACCCCAAGCCATCATGTCAAATTGACTGGCCACTTTATAAATAAAGTGATGTTATTCTTTATTTAAACCTTATTTAACTAGGCAAGTCAGTTAAAGAACAATTTCTGCCTACCAAAAGGCCTCCTGCAGTGACGGGGGCTGGGATAATAAAATAAAAATATATATATATTTTTGGACAAAACCCATCACGACAAGAGAGACCTAAAACAACAAACATAGCATGGAAGCGACTCAACATGGCAGCACAACATGATAGCTACACAAAACATGGTACATTGGGTGATAAAGACAGGCCAATGTTTGAGATGGCTAGTATAAATCCAAAACAACAAACACACACATTGATTGTAATGCTTTCTGGTAATATATTCTTCTTCTTTCAGGTCAATGCCAGTGTGACAATGGATGGGTACTCGGTGCATAAAGTAATAGGTGAAGGGTCCTTTGGTCGGGCACTACTTGTCCAATCCAGAATCAACCATGAGAACTATGTCATGAAAGAGATCCTACTCCCAAAGGTAGGTTACTATTACCATTTAAAAAAAGGAATACTGTATACAGGTAACTACCAACATTTGTTTTATTTAACCAGGTACGTTGACTGAGAACACGTTCTCATTTACAGCAACGACCTGGGGAATAGTTACAGGGGAGAGGAGGGGGATGAATGACCGTGATGGTTTGAGGGCCAGATTGGGAATTTAGCCAGGACACCAGGGTTAACACGATAAGTGCCACGGGATCTTTACTGACCTCAGAGAGTCAGGACACCCGTTCAACGTCCCATCCGAAATATGGCACCCTACACAGGGCATTGGGATATTTTTTCTAGACCAGAGGAAAAAGTGCCTCCTACTGGCCCTCCAACACCACTTCCAGCAGCATCTGGTCTCCCATCCAGGGACTGACCAGGACCAACCCTGCTTAGCTTCAAAAGCAAGCCAGTAGTGGGGTGGTATGCTGCTGGCCTAACATAGTGTCTAACAGGACGAAGGTCCACCGCGAGCAGCCAGAACAGCTTCAATGCACCTGAGTATTGTGCATTGAAACAAACTACAAAAATCTCTGAAACTGGAAACACTTATCCCCCTCACTAGCTTTAAGCACCAGCTGTCAGAGCAGCTCACAGATTACAGCACCTGTACATAGCCCATCTATAATTTAGCCCAAACAACAACCTCTTCCCCTACTGTATTTATTTATTTAGCTCCTTTGCACCCCATTATTTTTATTTCTACTTTGCACATTCTTCCATTGCAAAACTACCATTCCAGTGTTTTACTTGCTATATTGTATTTACTTTGCCACCATGGCCTTTTTTTTGCCTTTACCTCCCTTCTCACCTGATTTGCTCACATCGTGTATATAGACTTGTTTATACTGTATTATTGACTGTATGTTTGTTTTACTCCATGTGTAACTCTGTGTCGTTGTATCTGTCGAACTGCTTTGCTTTATCTTGGCCAGGTCGCAGTTGTAAATGAGAACTTGTTCTCAACTTGCCTACCTTTGTTCTTAACTCACTTGCCTAGTTAAATAAAGGTTAAATAAAGGTCAAATAAAAAATAATAACTACATATATATATAATAAATACAAGTAATAAATGTCTTTTTCAGACACAATCCAAGATGGCGAACACCAGGAGAGAAGCTGTGCTCCTGTCCAGGATGAAACATCCCAGCATAGTGTCCTTCAGGGACTCTTTTGAAGGTAGACACAGTGAAATGGTCTATCTTGATTTTTGAAATGCAAATGCTTTGATACTGCCGTCCTTGTCAGATTATGCAATCCCACTGGGCAAAAACTGGTTGAATTAACATTGACGGCTGGATTATAGGGCTGGGGTATAGGGCTGGGGTATAGGGCTGGGGTATGGGGCTGGGGTATGGGGCTGGGGTATGGGGCTGGGGTATGGGGCTGGGGTATGGGGCTGGGGTATGGGGCTGGGGTATAGGGCTGGGGTATAGGGCTGGGGTATAGGGCTGGGGTATAGGGCTGGGGTATAGGGCTGGGGTATAGGGCTGGGGTATAGGGCTGGGGTATAGGGCTGGGTAAGCGGCTGGTGTATAGGGCTGGGGTTTGGGGCTTGGTAAGGGGCTGGGGTTTGGGGCTGGGGTATAGGGCTGGGGTTTGGGGCTTGGTAAGGGGCTGGGGTTTGGGGCTTGGTAAGGGGCTGGGGTTTGGGGCTGGGGTTTGGGGCTGGGGTATAGGGCTGGGGTATAGGGCTGGGGTATGGGGCTGGGTTTTGGGGCTGGGGTATGGGGCTGGAGTATAGGGCTGGAGTATAGGGCTGGGGTTTGGGGCTGGGTAAAGGGCTTGGTAAGGGCTGGGGTATAGGGCTGGGGTATGGGGCTGGAGTATAGGGCTGGGGTATAGGGCTGGGGTTTGGGGCTGGGGTATAGGGCTGGGTTTTGGGGCTGGGGTATAGGGCTGGGGTATAGGGCTGGGTTTTGGGGCTGGGGTATAGGGCTGGGGTATAGGGCTGGGGTATGGGGCTTGGTAAGGGGCTGGAGTATAGGGCTGGGATATGGGGCTGGGGTATAGGGCTGGGGTATGGGGCTGGAGTATAGGGCTGGGGTATAGGGCTGGGGTATGGGGCTGGGGTATAGGGCTGGGGTATGGGGCTGGGTTTTGGGGCTGGGGTATAGGGCTGGGGTATAGGGCTGGGGTATAGGGCTGGGTTTTGGGGCTGGGGTATAGGGCTGGGGTATAGGGCTGGGGTATAGGGCTGGGGTATAGGGCTGGGTTTTGGGGCTGGGGTGTCATTTTTTTTGGTTGATTTCATGTTAAATTCACATTAGTTGACAACTCAACCAAATGTAAATCGAATCTCGACGTTGAACTGACATCTGTGCCCAGTCGAATGCTCTTGTTCTGCTTATGTATGTCATTGAATGTGGCTAATGAATGTGATATGTGGGGTCTGCATATAGAAAACCCTTCCAAATGAAGTAGTGCTTGTGTCTTGTCTCCTGTAGGTGACGGCCACCTCTACATAGTGATGGAGTTCTGTGGTGGAGGAGACCTGCTCCAGAGGATACAACAACAGAGGAACACACTGTTCTCACAGGAAACAGTATGACACATTCATTAAACAATTCATGGATTCATTAGGTCATTAGCTAACTCAGCCAAATGCAAATCTCAAATAGTAGACCAGTAAATGGTTTCTCCACTGTTTTGAAAACACTAACTGGTACATACTAAATGGTAGGGCAGTTGACGAACATGTCATTAAAACATTTTTTTATAATAATAAAAATGTTATCCCCTTTTCTCCCCAATTTCACGGTATCCAATTGTTAGTAGTTACTGTCTTGTCTCATCTCTACAACTCCCGTACAGGCTCGGGAGAGACGAAGGTCGAAAGCCACGCGTCCTCCGAAACCCAACCCAACCAAGCCGCACTGCTTCTTAACACAGCGCCATCCAACCCACAGAGCCATCCAAGCCAGCCGCACCAATGTGTCGGAGGAAACACTGTGCACCTGGCGACCTGGTTAGCGTGCACTGCGCCCGGCCCGCCACGGGAGTCGCTAGTGCACGATGAGAAAAGGATATCCCTACCGGCCAACCTACTGTGGCGGGCCGGGCGCAGTGCACGCTAACCAGGTCGCCAGGTGCACGGTGTTTCCTCCGACACATTGGTGCGGCTGGCTTCCAGGTTGGATGCGCGCTGTGTCAAGAAGCAGTGCGGAGTGTCTGTGTTGTGTTTCGTAGGACGCACTGCTCTCGACCTTCTCCTCTCCTGAGTCCGTACTGCAGTTGTAGAGATGAGACAAGACTGTAACTACCAATTGGATACCACAGAATTGGAGAGAGAGAAGAAAAAAAAAAGAGTACATTTTGTATTTATTTATTTTTTAAAGAGTTCAGTCGTATGGCTGTTGTTTTATTTTCATTAACGGTTTCCATCCATAACCGACAGTATCGCGTTTATATCTCGTTTATATCTCGTTTATATCTCGTTTATATCTCGTTTATATCTCGTTTATATCTCGTTTATCCCTAACTTGTTTATCCTCTGAAACAGGATCTCAGACTGTATTTCATGTCTATGTGTTACTAGATTCTGAAGTGGTTTGCTCAGATGTGTTCTGGTACGATGCACATCCATGACAAACGGATCTTACACAGGGATCTCAAGTCCAAGGTAAAGAGTGTTTACATGGCTACTGTTTCCGATTGGCAACGCATATATTTCCATATATTTCCATATATTTCCATATATTTAAAGGTCACAGTGTGAGTTGCAGACCTGTTCCTGTTGCTGGCATTTTTTGGACATTTCTCTTGAGGGGGAGAATGTGCCTAAAGAATAGATAATGAACAATATATTTTTTAAATCCTGCTATAACAATTGGATGTCTTTGGGTGTTTCAGTAAGCAATAATTTGATGCCTTCAAGTGTTTTAGACTACTTTATTCAAAAATATATATATATATATTTTTTTTTTGTCAGTCCACATGTCAATTGTAAGTGTAATTGTAAGTGTAATTGTAAGTGTAATTGTAAGTGTAATTGTAAGTTTAATTGTAAGTGTAATTGTAAGTGTAATTGTAAGTGTAATTGTAAGTGTAATTGTAATTGCGCCATTGTTATTTACCCAAGTTCTCTCTGAACTCCGAAAACCGTCCGCTTTGTTGTTGTCGACCTGATGCAGTAGTCTAGTGAGGAGAGAGTCTCTCAGACTGAAAGGAGAGAGGAGAGAGTCTCTCAGACTGAAAGGAGAGAGGAGAGAGTCTCTCAGACTGAAAGGAGAGAGGAGAGAGTCTCTCAGACTGAAAGGAGAGAGGAGAGAGTCTCTCAGACTGAAAGGAGAGAGGAGAGAGTCTCTCAGACTGAAAGGAGAGAGGAGAGAGTCTCTCAGACTGAAAGGAGAGAGGAGAGAGTCTCTCAGACTGAAAGGAGAGAGGAGAGAGTCTCTCAGACTGAAAGGAGAGAGGAGAGAGTCTCTCAGACTGAAAGGAGAGAGGAGAGAGTCTCTCAGACTGAAAGGAGAGAGGAGAGAGTCTCTCAGACTGAAAGGAGAGAGGAGAGAGTCTCTCAGACTGAAAGGAGAGAGGAGAGAGTCTCTCAGACTGAAAGGAGAGAGGAGAGAGTCTCTCAGACTGAAAGGAGAGAGGAGAGAGTCTCTCAGACTGAAAGGAGAGAGGAGAGAGTCTCTCAGACTGAAAGGAGAGAGGAGAGAGTCTCTCAGACTGAAAGGAGAGAGGAGAGAGTCTCTCAGACTGAAACATTCACACCATTCATATTACCAAAAGGATTTTCTAATAGCTCGGCTAGGTTGTGAAAAATCCCCCAATCCCCCCCTGGTTTAAGACTGCCGATAGATCAGCGTATTAACTCACCCATGTGATATTAGTGTGGCGCAATGACAGAATGACGCAATTTACCACCATCTGCCATCCTCTACCACAAACTGTTGCCGCCAAGGAGGCTCGAAACTTTTAATTTTGAGGAACCACTATGTATGTTTAAGACTATTTCTGAGGGGGGAAAAGAAAGCATTTTAAAGCTCTTTCACGTCATGTTTCGCCTCCTAAATCTGGTGATAGAATCGGTGCCAGTTGAAGTTCTCTTTTACTGTCCTTTTTTTTTTTCATCCATTTCCTTCTCGTTTCTCCTCAGAATATCTTCCTGACAGACGATGGGAGGGTGAAGCTGGGTGACTTTGGCTCAGCCTGTGTTCTAAACAGGTACCAGAAGATGCTTCGTGCGCTAATTCCGGTTCTATATTAATATAATTATTCACTGAGTATACATAACATTAAGAATAACTTCCTAATATCAAGTTGCACCCCCCACCCCTTTCGCCCTCGGAACAGCCTCAGTTTGTCGGGTCATGGACTCTACAAGGTGTTGAAAGCGTTCCACAGGGATGCTGGACCCATGTTGACTCTACAAGGTGTTGAAGGCATTCCACAGGGATGCTGGCCCCATGTTGACTCTACAAGCTGTTGAAAGCGTTCCACAGGGATGCTGGCCCATGTGGACTCCAATGCTTCTCACAGTTGTGTCAAGTTGGCTGGATGTCCTTTGGGTGGTGAACCATTCTGGCACCTACTACCATACCCTGTTTAAAGGCACTTAAATATTTTGTCTTGCCCGTTCACCCTCTGAACGACACACAATCCATGTCTCAATTATAAATCCTTCTTCAACCCGTCTCCTCCTCTTTCATTCTACACTGCTTTGAAGTGGATTTAACAAGTGACCTCAATAAGGGATCGTAGCTTTCACCTGGGTTCACCTGGTCAGTCTACGTCACGGGAAAAGAGCGGGCGTTCTTAATGTTTTGTAAACTCGATGTATGAAATAGTTTTATTTTTATTAGATGTTATTTCTCATTGCTTTTAACGTCCTGTATTCTGTGTCGCAGTGCGAAGGCCTACGCTCACACGTACGTAGGAACGCCTTACTATGTGTCTCCAGAGATCTGGGACAGTAAGCCGTACAACAACAAGAGGTAGGGTCATAATTACCTGTACTTTTATTTTACCTTTATTTAACCAGGCAAGTCAGTTAAGAACAAATTCTTATTTTCAATGAAGGACTGGGAACAGTGGGTTAACTGCCTGTTCAGGGGCAGAACGACAGATTTGTACCTTGTCAGCTCGGGGGGTTTGAACTCACAACCTTCTGGTTACTAGTCCAACGCTCTAACCACTAGGCTACGCTGCCGCCTCTACACTCTAACCACTAGGCTACCCTGCCACCTCTACACTCTAACCACTAGGCTACCCTGCCACCTCTACACTCTAACCACTAGGCTACCCTGCCACCTCTACACTCTAACCACTAGGCTACCCTACCACCTCTACACTCTAACCACTAGGCTACCCTGCCACCTCTACACTCTAACCACTAGGCTACCCTGCCACCTCTACACTCTAACCACTAGGCTACCTAACCACTAGGCTACCCTGCCGCCTCTACACTCTAACCACTAGGCTACCCTGCCGCCTCTACACTCTAACCACTAGGCTACCTGCCACCTCTACACTCTAACCACTAGGCTACCCTGACATCCCTATGGATCAATGATTATATTTAAGCAATAAGGCCCAGAGGAAGGTGTGGTAGATGGCTAATATATCATTGGCTAAAGGACACAGGACACAGCCCTGACACAGCCCATATACCACAACCCCCCCTGAGGTGCCTTATTGCTGTTATAAACTGGTTACTAACGTAATTAGAGCAGTAAAAATGTTTTGTCAACCCCGTGGTATACAGTCTGATATGCCACGGCTTTCAGCCAATCAGCATTCAGGGCTCGAACCACCCCGTTTATAATTCTGATTAACCCTACAATCTACTGTATCGAAGTAATATATATATATTTGTGAATTATCCATTTTGTAATAGTTTACATTTAGGGATGTGTGAACTCTGTCATTGTTACCGTGGTGTGTGTGTGTGTGTGTGTGTGTGTGTGTGTGTGTGTGTGTGTGTGTGTGTGTGTGTGTGTGTGTGTGTGTGTGTGTGTGTGTGTGTGTGTGTGTGTGTGTGTGTGTGTGTGTGTGTGTGTGTGTGTTACAGCGACGTGTGGTCTCTCGGCTGTGTCCTCTACGAGCTCTGCACCCTGCGACACCCGGTACTCACACACTCTCACACACTGTCTCTTCTGTCTAAATTGTGTGTACAGTGGTTCAGCTGACCCCTGAAAGAACCATTGTTTCATAGTGAGGGAAGGACGGTGTCTTCAGCAGAGTTGAATAAGGATGTGTCCCAGCCCAGGGAGATGTAGCTGTCTGGAGATGTAGCCTGTAGCTGTCTGGAGATGTAGCTGTCTGGAGATGTAGCCTGTAGCTGTCTGTCTGGAGATGTAGCCTGTAGCTGTCTGGAGATGTAGCCTGTAGCTGTCTGGAGATGTAGCTGTCTGGAGCTGTAGCCTGTAGCTGTCTGGAGATGTAGCTGTCTGGAGATGTAGCCTGTAGCTGTCTGGAGATGTAGCTGTCTGGAGATGTAGCCTGTAGCTGTCTGGAGATGTAGCTGTCTGGAGATGTAGCCTGTAGCTGTCTGGAGATGTAGCCTGTAGCTGTCTGGAGCTGTAGCCTGTAGCTGTCTGGAGATGTAGCCTGTAGCTGTCTGGAGATGTAGCCTGTAGCTGTCTGGAGATGTAGCCTGTAGCTGTCTGGAGATGTAGCCTGTAGCTGTCTGGAGATGTAGCTGTCTGGAGATGTAGCCTGTAGCTGTCTGGAGATGTAGCTGTCTGGAGATGTAGCCTGTAGCTGTCTGGAGATGTAGCTGTCTGGAGATGTAGCCTGTAGCTGTCTGGAGCTGTAGCCTGTAGCTGTCTGTCTGGAGATGTAGCCTGTAGCTGTCTGGAGATGTAGCTGTCTGGAGATGTAGCCTGTAGCTGTCTGTCTGGAGATGTAGCCTGTAGCTGTCTGTCTGGAGATGTAGCCTGTAGCTGTCTGTCTGGAGATGTAGCCTGTAGCTGTCTGGAGATGTAGCCTGTAGCTGTCTGGAGATGTAGCCTGTAGCTGTCTGGAGATGTAGCTGTCTGGAGATGTAGCCTGTAGCTGTCTGTCTGGAGATGTAGCCTGTAGCTGTCTGGAGATGTAGCTGTCTGGAGATGTAGCCTGTAGCTGTCTGGAGATGTAGCCTGTAGCTGTCTGGAGATGTAGCCTGTAGCTGTCTGGAGATGTAGCTGTCTGGAGATGTAGCCTGTAGCTGTCTGGAGATGTAGCCTGTAGCTGTCTGGAGATGTAGCCTGTAGCTGTCTGGAGATGTAGCTGTCTGGAGATGTAGCTGTCTGGAGATGTAGCCTGTAGCTGTCTGGAGATGTAGCCTGTAGCTGTCTGGAGATGTAGCCTGTAGCTGTCTGGAGATGTAGCTGTCTGGAGATGTAGCCTGTAGCTGTCTGGAGATGTAGCTGTCTGGAGATGTAGCCTGTAGCTGTCTGTCTGGAGATGTAGCCTGTAGCTGTCTGGAGATGTAGCCTGTAGCTGTCTGGAGATGTAGCCTGTAGCTGTCTGGAGATGTAGCCTGTAGCTGTCTGGAGATGAGCCTGTAGCTGTCTGGAGTAGCTGTCTGGAGATGAGCCTGTAGCTGTCTGGAGATGTAGCCTGTAGCTGTCTGGAGATGTAGCCTGTAGCTGTCTGGAGATGTAGCTGTAGCTGTCTGGAGATGTAGCTGTCTGGAGATGTAGCCTGTAGCTGTCTGGAGATGTAGCTGTCTGGAGATGTAGCCTGTAGCTGTCTGGAGGAGCTGTCTGGAGATGTAGCCTGTAGCTGTCTGGAGATGTAGCCTGTAGCTGTCTGTCTGGAGATGTAGCCTGTCTGGAGATGTAGCTGTCTGTCTGGAGATGTAGCCTGTAGCTGTCTGTCTGGAGATGTAGCTGTCTGGAGATGTAGCCTGTGTCTGGAGATGCTGTCTGGAGATGTAGCCTGTAGCTGTAGCTGTCTGGAGATGTAGCTGTCTGGAGATGTAGCCTGTCTGGAGATGTAGCCTGTAGCTGTCTGGAGATGTAGCTGTCTGGAGATGTAGCCTGTAGCTGTCTGTCTGGAGATGTAGCCTGTAGCTGTCTGGAGATGTAGCCTGTAGCTGTCTGTCTGGAGATGTAGCATGTAGCTGTCTGTCTGGAGATGTAGCTGTCTGGAGATGTAGCTGTCTGGAGATGTA
Organism: Oncorhynchus gorbuscha; assembly: GCF_021184085.1. Lineage (NCBI taxonomy): Eukaryota > Metazoa > Chordata > Actinopteri > Salmoniformes > Salmonidae > Oncorhynchus > Oncorhynchus gorbuscha. The sequence goes on along the minus strand of NC_060185.1, from coordinate 4,873,758 downwards.
GCTGTCTGGAGATGTAGCCTGGAGATGTAGCTGTCTGGAGATGTAGCCTGTAGCTGTCTGTCTGGAGATGTAGCCTGTAGCTGTCTGGAGATGTAGCCTGTAGCTGTCTGGAGATGTAGCCTGTAGCTGTCTGGAGATGTAGCTGTCTGGAGATGTAGCCTGTAGCTGTCTGTCTGGAGATGTAGCCTGTAGCTGTCTGGAGATGTAGCTGTCTGGAGCTGTAGCCTGTAGCTGTCTGGAGCTGTAGCCTGTAGCTGTCTGGAGATGTAGCCTGGAGCTGTAGCCTGGAGCTGTCTAGAGCTGTAGCCTGTAGCTGTCTGGAGCCGTAGCCTGGAGCCGTAGCCTGTAGTCGTCTGTCTGGAGCCTGTAGCCGTCAGTCTGGAGCTTGTAGCCATATGTCTGGAGCCTGTAGCCAATTGTCTGGAGCCGTAGCCTGGAGCCGTAGCCTGGAGCAGTAGCTGTCTTGAGCCGTAGCCTGTAGCCGTCAGTCTGGAGCCTGTAGCCATTTGTCTGGAGCCTGTAGCCAATTGTCAGGAGCCGTAGCCTGGAGCCGTAGCCTGAAGCCATAGCCTGTAGCTGTCTTGAGCCGTAGCCTGTAGCTGTCAGTCTGGAGGCTGTAGCCGTCAGTCTGGAGCTTGTAGCTGTCTATCTGGAGCCATAGCCTGCAGCTGTCTGTCTGGAGCCATAGCGTGTAGCTGTCTGTCTGGATCCGTAGTCTGTAGCTGTCTGGAGCATGTAACTGTCTGCCTGTCTATCCTGTAGCTTTCTGGAGGCGTAGCCTGTAGCTGTCTGGAGCCTGTAGCTGTCTATCTGGAGCCGTAGCCTGCAGCTATCTGTCTGGAGCGGTAGCCTGTAGCTGTCTGTCTGGAGCTGTAGCCTGTAGCTGTCTGGAACCTGTAGCTTTAGCCTGTAGCTTTCTGTCTGGAGCCGTAGCCTGTAGCTGTCTGGAGCCTGTAGCTTTAGCCTGTAGCTGTCTGTCTGGAGCCGTAGCCTGTAGCTGTCTGTCTGGAGCCGTAGCCTGTAGCTGTCTGTCTGGAGCCGTAGCCTGTAGCTGTCTGGAGCCTGTAGTTTTAGCCAGTAGCTTTCTGTCTGGAGCCGTAGCCTGTAGCTGTCTGTCTGGAGCCGTAGCCTGTAGCTGTCTGGAGCCGAAGCCGTAGCCTGTAGCTGGCTGTCTGGAGCCGTAGCCTGTAGCTGTCTGGAGCCGTAGCCTGTAGCTGTCTGGAGCCGGAGCCTGTAGCTGTCTGGAGCTGTAGCTGTCTGGAGCTGTAGCTGTCTGGAGCCGTAGCCTGTAGCTGTCTGTCTGGAGCCGTAGCCTGGAGCCGTAGCTGTCTTGAGCCGTAGCTGTCTTGAGCCGTAGCTGTCTTGAGCCGTAGCTGTCTTGAGCCGTAGCTGTCTTGAGCCGTAGCTGTCTTGAGCCGTAGCCATCTGTCTGGAGCCTGTAGCCAATTGTCTGGAGCCGTAGCCTGCAGCTGTCTGTCTGGAGCCATAGCGTGTAGCTGTCTGTCTGGAGCGTAGCCTGTAGCTGTCTGGAGCCTGTAGCTTTAGCCTGTAGCTTTCTGTCTGGAGCCGTAGCCTGTAGCTGTCTGGAGCCTGTAGCTTTAGCCTGTAGCTGTCTATCTGGATCCGTAGTCTGTAGCTGTCTGGAGCATGTAACTGTCTGCCTGTCTATCCTGTAGCTTTCTGGAGGCGTAGCCTGTAGCTGTCTGTCTGGAGCCATAGCCTGTAGCTGTCTGTCTGGAGCTTTAGCCTGTAGCTTTCTGTCTGGAGCCGTAGCTGTCTGGAGATGTAGCTGTCTGGAGATGTAGCCTGTAGCTGTCTGTCTGGAGATGTAGCCTGTAGCTGTCTGTCTGGAGATGTAGCCTGTAGCTGTCTGGAGATGTAGCCTGTAGCTGTCTGGAGATGTAGCTGTCTGGAGATGTAGCCTGTAGCTGTCTGGAGATGTAGCTGTCTGGAGATGTAGCCTGTAGCTGTCTGGAGATGTAGCCTGTAGCTGTCTGGAGATGTAGCTTTCTGGAGGCGTAGCCTGTAGCTGTCTGTCTGGAGCCATAGCCTGTAGCTGTCTGTCTGGAGCTTTAGCCTGTAGCTTTCTGTCTGGAGCCGTAGCTGTCTGGAGATGTAGCTGTCTGGAGATGTAGCCTGTAGCTGTCTGTCTGGAGATGTAGCTGTCTGTCTGGAGATGTAGCCTGTAGCTGTCTGGAGATGTAGCCTGTAGCTGTCTGGAGATGTAGCTGTCTGGAGATGTAGCCTGTAGCTGTCTGGAGATGTAGCTGTCTGGAGATGTAGCCTGTAGCTGTCTGGAGATGTAGCCTGTAGCTGTCTGGAGATGTAGCTGTCTGGAGATGTAGCCTGTAGCTGTCTGTCTGGAGATGTAGCCTGTAGCTGTCTGGAGATGTAGCCTGTAGCTGTCTGTCTGGAGATGTAGCCTGTAGCTGTCTGTCTGGAGATGTAGCCTGTAGCTGTCTGTCTGGAGATGTAGCTGTCTGGAGATGTAGCTGTCTGGAGATGTAGCTGTCTGGAGATGTAGCTGTCTGGAGATGTAGCTGTCTGGAGATGTAGCCTGTAGCTGTCTGGAGATGTAGCCTGTAGCTGTCTGGAGATGTAGCCTGTAGCTGTCTGGAGATGTAGCCTGTAGCTGTCTGGAGATGTAGCTGTCTGGAGATGTAGCCTGTAGCTGTCTGTCTGGAGATGTAGCCTGTAGCTGTCTGGAGATGTAGCTGTCTGGAGCTGTAGCCTGTAGCTGTCTGGAGCTGTAGCCTGTAGCTGTCTGGAGATGTAGCCTGGAGCTGTAGCCTGGAGCTGTCTAGAGCTGTAGCCTGTAGCTGTCTGGAGCCGTAGCCTGGAGCCGTAGCCTGTAGCCGTCAGTCTGGAGCCTGTAGCCGTCAGTCTGGAGCTTGTAGCCATATGTCTGGAGCCTGTAGCCAATTGTCTGGAGCCGTAGCCTGGAGCCGTAGCCTGGAGCAGTAGCTGTCTTGAGCCGTAGCCTGTAGCCGTCAGTCTGGAGCCTGTAGCCATCTGTCTGGAGCCTGTAGCCAATTGTCTGGAGCCGTAGCCTGGAGCCGTAGCCTGAAGCCATAGCCTGTAGCTGTCTTGAGCCGTAGCCTGTAGCTGTCAGTCTGGAGGCTGTAGCCGTCAGTCTGGAGCTTGTAGCTGTCTATCTGGAGCCGTAGCCTGCAGCTGTCTGTCTGGAGCCATAGCGTGTAGCTGTCTGTCTGGAGCTGTAGCCTGTAGCTGTCTGGAGCCTGTAGCTTTAGCCTGTAGCTGTCTGGAGCCGTAGCCTGTAGCTGTCTGGAGCCTGTAGCTTTAGGCTGTAGCTGTCTATCTGGATCCGTAGTCTGTAGCTGTCTGGAGCATGTAACTGTCTGCCTGTCTATCCTGTAGCTTTCTGGAGGCGTAGCCTGTAGCTGTCTGGATCCTGTAGCTGTCTATCTGGAGCTGTAGCCTGCAGCTGTCTGTCTGGAGCTGTAGCCTGTAGCTGTCTGGAACCTGTAGCTTTAGCCTGTAGCTTTCTGTCTGGAGCCGTAGCCTGTAGCTGTCTGGAGCCTGTAGCTTTAGCCTGTAGCTGTCTGTCTGGAGCCGTAGCCTGTAGCTGTCTGTCTGGAGCCGTAGCCTGTAGCTGTCTGTCTGGAGCCGTAGCCTGTAGCTGTCTGGAGCCTGTAGCTTTAGCCAGTAGCTTTCTGTCTGGAGCCGTAGCCTGTAGCTGTCTGTCTGGAGCCGAAGCCGTAGCCTGTAGCTGTCTGGAGCCGAAGCCGTAGCCTGTAGCTGGCTGTCTGGAGCCGTAGCCTGTAGCTGGCTGTCTGGAGCCGGAGCCTGTAGCTGTCTGGAGCCGGAGCCTGTAGCTGTCTGTAGCTGTAGCTGTCTGGAGCTGTAGCTGTCTGGAGCCGTAGCCTGTAGCTGTCTGTCTGGAGCCGTAGCCTGGAGCCGTAGCTGTCTTGAGCCGTAGCTGTCTTGAGCCGTAGCTGTCTTTAGCCGTAGCTGTCTTGAGCCGTAGCCATCTGTCTGGAGCCTGTAGCCAATTGTCTGGAGCCGTAGCCTGGAGTCGTAGCCTGAAGCCATAGCCTGTAGCTGTTTTGAGCCGTAGCCTGTAGCTGTCAGTCTGGAGCCTGTAGCCGTCAGTCTGGAGCTTGTAGCTGTCTATCTGGAGCCGTAGCCTGCAGCTGTCTGTCTGGAGCCATAGCGTGTAGCTGTCTGTCTGGAGCGTAGCCTGTAGCTGTCTGGAGCCTGTAGCCTGTAGCTTTAGCCTGTAGCTTTCTGTCTGGAGCCTTGGCCTGTAGCTGTCTGGAGCCTGTAGCTGTCTATCTGGATCCGTAATCTGTAGCTGTCTGGAGCATGTAACTGTCTGCCTGTCTATCCTGTAGCTTTCTGGAGGCGTAGCCTGTAGCTTTCTGGAGGCGTAGCCTGTAGCTGTCTGTCTGGAGCCATAGCCTGTAGCTGTCTGTCTGGAGCTTTAGCCTGTAGCTTTCTGTCTGGAGCCGTAGCCTGTAGCTGTCTGGAGCCTGTAGCCTGTAGCTTTAGCCTGTAGCTGTCTGTCTGGAGCCGTAGCCTGTAGCTGTCTGTCTGGAGCCGTAGCCTGTAGCTGTCTGTCTGGAGCCGTAGCCTGTAGCTGTCTGTCTGGAGCTGTAGCCTGTAGCTGTCTGTCTGGAGCCGTAGCCTGTAGCTGTCTGGAGCCGAAGCCGTAGCCTGTAGCTGTCTGTCTGGAGCCGTAGCCTGTAGCTGTCTGGAGCCGTAGCCTGTAGCTGTCTGGAGCTGTAGCTGTCTGGAGCCGTAGCCTGTAGCTGTCTGTCTGGAGCCGTAGCCTGGAGCCGTAGCTGTCTTGAGCCGTAGCTGTCTTGAGCCTTAGCCATCTGTCTGGAGCCTGTAGCCAATTGTCTGGAGCCGTAGCCTGTAGCTGTCTTGAGCCGTAGCCTGTAGCTGTCAGTCTGGAGCCGTAGCCTGTAGCTGTCTGGAGCCTGTAGCCTGTAGCTTTAGCCTGTAGCTTTCTGTCTGGAGCCTGTAGCTTTAGCCTGTAGCTGTCTGTCTGGAGCCGTAGCCTGTAGCTGTCTGTCTGGAGCCGTAGCCTTTAGCAGTCTGTCTGGAGCCATAGCCTGTAGCTGTCTGTCTGGAGCCGTAGCCTGTAGCTGTCTGTCTGGAGCCGTAGCCTGTAGCTGTCTGTCTGGAGCCGTAGCCTGTAGCTGTCTGTCTGGAGCCGTAGCCTGTAGCTGTCTGGAACCTGTAGCCTGTAGCTGTCTGTCTGGTGTTTCCAGGAGTCCTCCTAAACCTCTGTTCTCCCTCCCCGTCTCAGTTCCAGGCTCCTAGTTGGAAGAGTCTGATCATGAAGGTGTGCCGTGGTTCCTACCCTCCTCTTCCCCAACACCTGCCCTATGAGCTGCACTACCTGGTCAAACAGATGTTCAAGACCAACCCCAAAGACCGTCCGTCCCTCCACACCATCCTCACGTCTCACCGCGTAGCCGGTCTCCTGCACCGACACCTGCCCAACAAGGTACTGCATGTCGGCCCAGTTCAGAACCAAATCCCCTACCCACCAAACACCACCCCCTACCCACCAAACACCACCCCCTACCCAGGAGACACCACCCCCTACCCAGGACACACCACCCCCTACCCACGAGACACCATCCCCTACCCACGAGACACCATACCTACCCACGAGACACTACCCACGAGACACCACCCCCTACCCACGAGACACCATCCCTACCCACGAGACACTACCCACGAGACACTACCTACGAGACACCACCCCCTACCCAGGAGACACCACCCCCTACCCAGGAGACACCACCCCCTACCCAGGAGACACCACCCCCTACCCAGGAGACACCACCCCCTACCCAGGAGACACCACCCCCTACCCAGGAGACACCACCCCCTACCCAGGAGACACCACCCCCTACCCAGGAGACACCACCCCCTACCCAGGAGACACCATCCCCTACCCACGAGACACCATCCCCTACCCACGAGACACCATCCCCTACCCACGAGACACCATCCCCTACCCACGAGACACCATCCCCTACCCACGAGACACCATCCCCTACCCACGAGACACCATCCCCTACCCACGAGACACTACCCATGAGACACCACCCCCCTACCCACGAGACACCACCCCCTACCCACGAGACACCAACCTTACCCACGAGACACACAGGAGACACCACCCCCCCAGGAGACACCACCCCCTACCCAGGAGACACCACCCCCTACCCAGGAGACACCACCCCCTACCCAGGAGACACCACCCCCTACCCAGGAGACACCACCCCCTACCCAGGAGACACCACCCCCTACCCAGGAGACACCACCCCCTACCAGAGCATGTGAGGTGGAGTTGAGGGGTCGGAAATCCCGCTCATCGCTCGTGGAGTGTTGCTTCTATCCATTCATTAAAATCAGAATTTAACCAAAAACGAAGCTACTTTTTTTGTGGCTACCTAGACCTACCATTTGGGTTTTGAAGTATTGAAACCAAACCATATGATTTGGTGATTTTGAAAATTATTTTAATTAACATGAGACATGTGAATGGAAGAAGTGCTCGTCATTTCAAACAAGGAGCCGAAGAAGCAACAAAAATGAACGATTTAGGCTATGCTATTTCAATTATAATAATAATAATAATAATATATGCCATTTAGCAGACGCTTTTATCCAAAGCGACTTACAGTCATGTGTGCATACATTATTTCAAGGCTATAGCCTACAAAAGAAAAACATTGTGAAGAATTTGTGAGTGCGCTACACTGGCGGATGGCAGGGAGTCGGGGACATTAAGCGCACATCATTTAAACAACATTTTGTTGTATTAAATCATTATAGTCTATATATAGGCTGTGACTGAAATTAAGCCAAAAAAATACCTTGTTAGGCTGAGTGCCTTTTGAATTCATTTTTAGAAACACCAATTTGTCCGGAGTCTGTGGCTTCAGGCTCACGGGATGGTGGCTTCGAGAGCAGGACAGCGGAGGAGAATATCCTCTCCTCACTTACAGAGCCACTTGGGAATGATAAACACCCTTTTGACCACTCTTGCCAGGCTGTTTTAAATTGTATTTGATCTATAATTTCTTTCTATAGGTAGGCCTAAATGTTTTTAGGTAAAATACCCCGATCAAAAATCGAAAGCTCCTAAATGTTGCACTATTGTATAGATAATAGAACACAAATTAACGAACGGTTTAAGAGGTCTAATTGTTTTGTTTATAAATACTTTGCTGCAATGACACACACTTTAGTTATCTACCCACCTCGTTCCTCTCTTTCAGCATGTGCACGTAGTAAGTACACCATCACGCGTCTTTTCAGATTCCACAATGATTCTTTAGTTGTGGACATTAAATCACCGCACTCCCTCTCTTTAGTAGTGGACATTACATCACCGCACTCCCTCTCTTTAGTAGTGGACATTACATCACCGCACTCCCTCTCTTTAGTAGTGGACATTACATCACCGCACTCCCTCTCTTTAGTAGTGGACATTACATTACCGCACTCCCTCTCTTGGTCTCTTGGTCTCATCACCGCACACCCCTTTTTCTCCCCAAATTAGATATTTTCTCATCGCTTCAACTCTCCGACGGGAGGCGAAGTTGGAGTCGTGCGTCCTCCGAAACATGACCCGCCAAACCGCGCATGACTCCACCTTCGATTTCCATCGGGGCGTTGAAGCGCCGATCCACCAGGAGTCGCAAGAGCGCGCGACGAGCCAAGTAAAGCCCCCCCCCTGGACAAACCCTCCCCTAAAGCAGGGGATGCTGGGCCAAGTTTGCACCTCCCTATTGGACTCCCGATCACGGCCGGTTGTGACACTTGCGGTCGGAGGCCGAACAGTTACCTTATCAGGATGCTCTCGATGGTGCAGGACTTTTTTTAAAGATCTGGGGACTCATGCCAAATATTTTATCAGTCTCCTGAGGGGGGAAAATTGTTGTCGTGCCCTCTTCCCGACTGTCTTGGTGTGTTTGGACCATGATAGTTTGTTGGTGATGTTAATGGGGGCCTGTAAGGCCCTCCGTTTCTTATATCTCATAGTCCACGATTAGCTCCTTTGTCTTGCTCACGTTGAGAGAGAAGTTATTGTCCTGGCACCACATGGCCAGGTCTCTGACCTCTTCCCTATATACTCTCATCATTGTCGGGGATCAGGCCACTGTTGTGCTTTCAGTCAACTTAATTATGGTGTTGGAGTTGTGCTTGGCCACGCAGTTGTGGGTGAACAGGGAGTACAGGAGGGGACTGAGCACGCACCCCTGGGGGGCCCCAGTGTTGAGGATCAGCGTGGCAGATGTGTTGTTACCTACCCTTACCACCTGGGGTGGCCCGTCAGGAAGTCCAGGATCCAGTTGCAGAGGGAGGTGTTTAGTCCCAGGATCCTTAGCTTAGTGATGAGCTTTGAGGGCGCTATGGTGTTGAACGCTGAGCTGTAGTCAATGAACAGCATTCTCACATAGGTGTTCCTTTTGTCCAGGTGTGAAAGGGGAGTGTGGAGTGCAATAGAGATGGCATCATCTGTGGATCTGTTGGGGCGGTATGCGAATTGGAGTGGGTCCAGGGTTTCTGGCATGCTGGTGTTGATGTGAGCCATGACCAGCCTTTCAAAACACTTCATTGCTACTGACGTGAGTGCTACGGGTCGGTAGTCATTTAGGCAGGTTACCTCAGCATTCTTGGGCACAGGGACTATGGTGGTCTGTTTGAAACATGTTGGTATTACTGACAGGGTGCAGGTTGAAAATGTCAGTGAAAGACACAGTTGGTCCGTGCATGTTTCTGCCTGCCTTTCCTCTGTTTCTGTCTCTCTCTGCTTTGCTCGGTCTCTTTGCTAATAATGCAAGTGTGTGTTCAGTCTTCGGTCTGTTGGGAAGTAGAGTATCCTGGCCTATTCACGGCACCACCTTCGAGGATACAGCGGTGTCTTTGGGTCGGTCTTGCGAGGTTAGACCCGCTCGATATTACAATATGAAACCAGTAGCCTTTATGGATTTCCCTTTTCATACATAATGGAATGTGGCCTCTTGAAAGTGCCCTTGACTGTAGCAAGTCTGTCTGTTAAGCTTACACAACGTTTTAGAAGAAACCTTCTTCTCTGGAGATATGAACGAGCATTTTACTGGTCTGTAAAGGCATGAGGTTTCTGAAGAGGCACTTAAACGTTCAGGCGACCAGAACTGTCAATTAAAATAATCTTGAGCTGCTGCTGTACGCAGGCCAATCTCTCCTGAAAAAAATTTTTTTTTTAAAGTTTGTTAAATATCAAGACATTTAGTAGAAATAAAACACATCTAGCTACCATACCATTGAAAAACCACACAGCAGCACATCAATTAGCGATGTTTATTGTTGTCGGGGGGAGGGAATACATTGTGATGAAATGTAGAATTGACCATTTAAAATCTTCTGTCTGTCTCTGTCCGTCTCTGTCCGTCTCCGTCCGGTAGCTGGTAGTATGTTTCTGATTCAGCGTGTTGCTTTCTGGATCTGTAGGAGTCGGAGAGGAGAACAGGGAGATGGAGGAGAGAGGAGGGGGAGAAGGTGGCCTCACTCCTGGGGCAGAAGACCCTCATCACAGGCTCTACCCTGGAGGGTAAGGAGACAATTAAGACCCAGTCAGATGTGGTATTCATTTTCGTAGTGAGATTGAACTGCAGGGTCCTAGTGTGATGAAGAGCAGGTTGAGTAGGAAATTAAACAGCATTTATCATACATTTTACAACCTGTTATTCTTTACATACCAATGCAAATATGGTAATACTTTATTTTACTGTGTGTGTGTGTGTGTGTGTGTGTGTGTGTGTGTGTGTGTGTGTGTGTGTGTGTGTGTGTGTGTGTGTGTGTGTGTGTGTGTGTGTGTGTGTGTGTGTGTGTGTGTGTGTGTGTGTGTGTGTGTGTGTGTGTGTGTGTGTGTGTATATATATACATATATACACAAACTACTACATATTTACAATATATTACACGGTAGAGTGGTAATAGCAGTCATAACCTATGAATTACTGTGTTTCTGTGAGATTCATTTGAATTAAACTAAACATTTTAATCCATCCTGTCTCTCCATGTAGGACTAGTCCTTTAAGCCTCTCATGGTAAAAGTGTCCTTGTGTGAAAAAGTTGTAAAAAAATGAATATGCCAGACACACCCCTAGATAGGTACTGCAACAATGCTTGACACACCCCTAGATAGGTACTGCAACGATGCTTGACACACCCCTAGATAGGTACTGAAACGACCCCTAGATAGGTACTGAAACGATGCTTGACACACCCCTAGATAGGTACTGAAACGATGACACACCCCAGATAGGTACTGACACACCCCTAGATAGGTACTGAAACAATGCTTGACACACCCCTAGAGGTGCTGGTGACACACTAGATAGGTACTGAAACAATGCTTGACACACCCCTAGATAGGTACTGAAACAATGCTTGACACACCCCTAGATAGGTACTGAAACAATGCTTGACACACCCCTAGATAGGTACTGAAACAATGCTTGACACACCCCTAGATAGGCCCTCTCACTGAAACATATGAGAATGTAGTGTGGAAGACAGTCTATATATACATACACTCATGGCCAAAAGTTTTGAGAATGACACAAATATTAATTTTCACAAAGTCTGCTGCCTCAGTTTGTATGATGGCAATTTGCATATACTCCAGAATGTTATGATGAGTGATCAGATGAATTGCAATTAATTGCAAAGTCCCACTTTGCCATGCAAATGAACTGAATCCCCCAAAAAACATTTCCACTGTATTTCAGCCCTGCCACAAAAGGACCAGCTGACATCATGTCAGTGATTCTCTCGTTAACACAGGTGTGAGTGTTGACGAGGACAAGGCTGGAGATCACTGTCATGCTGATTTGAGTTCGAACAACAGACTGGAAGCTTCAAAAGGAGGGTGGTGCTTGGAATCATTGTTCTTCCTCTGTCAACCATGGTTACCTGCAAGGAAACAGGTCATTGCTTTGCACAAAAAGGGCTTCACAGGCAAGGATATTGCTGCCAGTAAGATTGCACCTAAATCAACCATTTATCGGATCATCAAGAACTTCAAGGAGAGCGGTTCAATTGTTGTGAAGAAGGCTTCAGGGTGCCCAAGAAAGTCCAGGAAGGGCCAGGACCTTCTCCTAAAGTTGATTCAGCTGTGGGATCGGGGTACCACCAGTACAGGGCTTGCTCAGGAATGGCAGCAGGCAGGTGTGAGTGCATTTTTTTTACCTTTATTTAACTAGGCAAGTCAGTTAAGAACAAATTCTTATTTTCAATGAAGGCCTGGGAACAGTGGGTTAACTGCCTGTTCAGGGGCAGAACGACAGATTTGTACCTTGTCAGCTCGGGGGTTTGAACTTGAAACCTTCCGGTTACTAGTCCAACGCTCTAACCACTAGGCTACCCTGTCGCATTTGCACACACAGTGAGGCCAAGACTTTTGGAGGATGACCTGCTGCCAAGACGGGCAGCAAAGAAGCCACTTCTCTCCAGGAAAAACATCAGGAACAGATTGATATTCTGCAAAAGGTACAGGGATTGGACTGCTGAGGACTGGGGTAAAGTCATTTTCTCTGATGAATCCCCTTTCCGATTGTTTGGGGCATCTGGGAAAAAAGCTTGTCAGGAGAAGAAACAGTTTGGTAACGAACAATGCCTTTTCCAGCATGATGGAGCACCTTGCCATAAGGCAAAAGTGATAACTAAGTGGCTCGGGGAACAAAACATCTATATTTTGGGTCCATGGCCAGGAAACTCCCCAGACCTTAATCCCATTGAGAACTTGTGGTCAATCCTCAAGAGGCGAATGGACAAACAAAACCCCACAAATTCTGACAAACTCCCATCATTGATTGTGCAAGAATGGGCTGCCATCAGTCAGGATGTGGCCCAGAAGTTAATTGACAGCATACCAGGGCAGATTGCAGAGGTCTTGAAAAAGAAGGGTCAACACTGCAAATATTGACTCTTTGCATCAACTTCATGAAATTGTCAATAAAAGCCTTTGACACTTATGAAATGCTTGTAATTATACTTCAGTATTCCATTGTAACATCTGACAAAAATATCTAAAGACACTGAGGCAGCAAACTTTGTGGAAATTAATATTTGTGTCATTCTCAAAACTTTTGTGTGTGTGTGTGTGTGTGTGTGTGTGTGTGTGTGTGTGTGTGTGTGTGTGTGTGTGTGTGTGTGTGTGTGTGTGTGTGTGTGTGTGTGTGTGTGTGTGTGTGTGTGTGTGTGTGTGTGTGTGTGTGTGTGTGTGTGTAATATAAGGAAGTTGAACGTGTTTGATCATGTCTTCATACAGGTCTGGAGATCTGTGTGGCCCCTACTGAGGTCCCTGCTGAGGCCCCTGCTGAGAGCAGCACCAGTAGCGAGCATTGTGGCCCTCGTAGACAGTGGGCCCCAGGCCCCTCAGACACAGCTCTACAGGTGTTGGCTAACACAGACCTCCTCTCCTCTGGGAGTCTGGCAACCACAGGCCAGACACATTCAGGTATGCAGGTACTCTCAATGAGACAGGCCAGGCACACCCCTAGATAGGTACTGAAACAATGCTTGACACACCCCTAGATAGGTACTGAAACAATGCTTGACACACCCCTAGATAGGTACTGAAACAATGCTTGACACACCCCTAGATAGGTACTGAAACAATGCTTGACACACCCCTAGATAGGTACTGAAACAATGCTTGACACACCCCTAGATAGGTACTGAAACAATGCTTGACACACCCCTAGATAGGTACTGAAACAATGCTTGACACACCCCTAGATAGGTACTGAAACGATGCTTGACACACCCCTAGATAGGTACTGAAACAATGCTTGACACACCCCTAGATAGGTACTGAAACAATGCTTGACACACCCCTAGAGATAGGTACTGTAAACAATGCTTGACACACCCCTAGATAGGTACTGAAACAAAACTAGATAATGCTTGACACACCCCTAGATAGGTGAAACTGAAACTAGATAGGTACTGAAACAATGCTTGACACACCCCTAGATAGGTACTGAAACAATGCTTGTGAAACTGAAACCTAGATAGGTACTGAAACAATGCTTGACAAACCTCTAGATAGGTACTGAAACAATGCTTGACACACCCCTAGATAGATAGGTACTGAAACTGAAACAATGCTTGACACACCCCTAGATAGGTATGAAACAATGCTTGACACACCCCTAGATAGGTACTGAAACCATGCTTGACAAACCTCTAGATAGGTACTGGAACCATGCTTGACACACCCCTAGATAGGTACTGAAACGATGCTTGACACACCCCTAGATAGGTACTGAAACAATGCTTGACACACCCCTAGATAGGTACTGAAACGATGCTTGACACACCCCTAGATAGGTACTGAAACGATGCTTGACACACCCCTAGATAGGTACTGAAACGATGCTTGACACACCCCTAGATAGGTACTGAAACTATGCTTGACACACCCCTAGATAGGTACTGAAACGATGCTTGACACACCCCTAGATAGGTACTGACACACCCCTAGATAGGTACTGAAACCCCTAGATAGGTACTGAAACCATGACCCTAGATAGGTACTGAAACTATGCTTGACACACCCCTAGATAGGTACTGAAACGATGCTTGACACACCCCTAGATAGGTACTGAAACGATGCTTGACACACCACTAGATAGGTACACTCAAACAACGTAGAGTGAACACCCACCGTGTATAATTGCAATAAACATTCGCCTCCCGTCGGAGCCCTCAGATTTCCACTATTCAATCAAATAAAACGTATTTAAAAATATATATATATATTTTTTTAAACTGTCAATATTTCCATTAATTCTGTAGAGAACAGAGAGCGGAAACGATGGGACAGGAGTCCACCAGAGAAGCTACTGAGACTGTTAGAGAAAGCCCAGCTCTCCACCGCTTTCAGAACCTACTCCATACACACAGAAGGTAGGTCCCGCTTTCCAGAACCTACTCCATACACACAGAAGGTAGGTCCCGCTTTCCAGAACCTACTCCATACACACAGAAAGTAGGTCCCGCTTTCCAGAACCTACCCCATACACACAGAAGGTAGGTCCCGCTTTTCAGAACCTACTCCATACACACAGAAGGTAGGTCCCGCTTTTCAGAACCTACTCCATACACACAGAAGGTAGGTCCCGCTTTTCAGAACCTACTCCATACACACAGAAGGTAGGTCCCGCTTTCCAGAACCTACTCCATACACACAGAAGGTAGGTCCCGCTTTCCAGAACCTACTCCATACACACAGAAAGTAGGTCCCGCTTTCCAGAACCTACTCCATACACACAGAAGGTAGGTCCCGCTTTCCAGAACCTACTCCATACACACAGAAGGTAGGTCCCGCTTTCCAGAACCTACTCCATACACACAGAAGGTAGGTCCCGCTTTCCAGAACCTACTCCATACACACAGAAAGTAGGTCCCGCTTTCCAGAACCTACCCCATACACACAGAAGGTAGGTCCCGCTTAGAGGGGAATCTTTCTAGAAAACACTTAAGGTATAATTGACTTGTCTACCACATGGTTGGTCATGCGTTCTGTGAAACCTTATTTCTGATTGACAGGAATTGTAATAGATGATCGATGTATGACTTCCCAAGTGATGTAGATCTCTCAACAACCTTGATAGTGATAGGCGCAGTTACGCCTCTTCCATTTGCTTCAATCTCTACTGTTATGACTTACTGTAACGTTCTACCACAGCTATTTAAAAGCTATGATACACTACATGACCAAAGATATGTGGACACCTGCTGGTTGAAAATCTCATTTCAAAATCATGGACATTGACATGGAGTTGGTCCCCCCCCCCCCCTTTGCTGCTATAACAGCCTCTACTCTTCTGGGAAGGCTTTCCACTAGATGTTGGAACATTGCTGTGGGGACTTGTTTCCATTCAGCCGCAAGAGCATTAGTGAGGTCGGGAACACTGATGTTGGGCGATTAGGCCTGGCTTGCAGTCGGCGATCCAATTCATCCCAAATGTGTTCGATGGGGTGGAGGTCAGGACTCTGTGCAGGCCAGTCAAGTTGTTCCACACCGATCTCGACAAACCATTTCAATATGGACCTCGCTTTGTGCACATTGTCATGCTGAAACAGGAAAGGGACAGTTTTCATGATTTTGCAGGAGTTTCATATTATTAGTTTCAAATCAAATCAAATTTTATTTGTCACATACACATGGTTAGCAGATGTTAAATGCGAGTGTAGCGAAATGTTCAGTGCAAGTCCTCTCCCGCCAAATTCAAAAACCAAGGCAGCACTGAAGATGAGAGATTCGTTTCCGCATGGCTAGCAGCTAGCAAGTTTTATTTCTAAAAAGGAGGATGCGAAATGTCATCAGACGAGAGATTTGTTTTCGCATGGCGAGCAGCTAGCAAGTCTTTTATTTATTTTTTATTTCAGGAGGATGCAAATTGTCATCAGCAAAGAAAAATCTTGGCAGGCTTTATGTGATTGTTTGCCCAACAAAGACACAATCATTTCAAAGATAAATTGACCTTTGGCCTTTGTCTGCCAGAACTGTTGACTGGTGTGTTTATACTCGAGATGGTTGAAAATGTCAAGGAGCTGCAAACTGTAGCGTAAAAAAAAAACGTTTTTAGTTGAACTGTTTAGTGTGGCTCTTGATGAGAGCGGATGTGATTAACGGTTGTTGTAAGATACTGTGACTCAGAGCAGGTAGGTGAGGAGGTAGGTGAGGAGGTAGGTGAGGAACTGCCTTGTAGATGTAGCAAAAGCCTTCACAGATCATTTTGAGGAGAGGAGGTGACGATTAATAAAAACCTATTCGCTATTACAACTGACGGTGCGGCAGGGTAGCCTAGTGGTTAGAGTGTAGAGGTGGCAGGGTAGCCTAGTGGTTAGAGTGTAGAGGTGGCAGGGCAGCCTAGTGGTTAGAGTGTAGAGGTGGCAGGGTAGCCTAGTGGTTAGAGTGTAGAGGTGGCAGGGTAGCCTAGTGGTTAGAGTGTAGAGGTGGCAGGGTAGCCTAGTGGTTAGAGTGTAGAGGTGGCAGGGCAGCCTAGTGGTTAGAGTGTAGAGGTGGCAGGGCAGCCTAGTGGTTAGAGTGTGGAGGTGGCAGGGCAGCCTAGTGGTTAGAGTGTGGAGGCGGCAGGTTAGCCTAGTGGTTAGAGTGTGGAGGCGGCAGGGCAGCCTAGTGGTTAGAGTGTGGAGGCGGCAGGGCAGCCTAGTGGTTAGAGTGTGGAGGTGGCAGGGCAGCCTAGTGGTTGCAAGTTGGAGGCGGCAGGTTGCCTAGTGGTTAGAGTGTGTTCTGCCCCAGAACAGACAGTGGTAACCCACTGTTGGACTAGGCCGAAAGGTGGCACAGATCGAATCTCCGAGCTGACAAGGTACAAATCCGTCGTTCTGCCCCTGAACAGACAGTTAACCCACTGTTCCTAGGCCGTAGCTGGCACACAGATCGTCTGTCTATAACTGGCACACAGATCGTCTGTCCGTAACTGGCACACAGATCGTCTGTCCGTAGCTGGCACACAGATCGTCTGTCCGTAGCTGGCACACAGATCGTCTGTCCGTAGCTGGCACACAGATCGGTCTGTCCGTAGCTGGCACACAGATCGGTCTGTCCGTAGCTGGCACACAGATCGTCTGTCCGTAACTGGCACACAGATCGGTCTGTCCGTAGCTGGCACACAGATCGGTCTGTCCGTAGCTGGCACACAGATCGTCTGTCCGTAGCTGGCACACAGATCGGTCTGTCCGTAGCTGGCACACAGATCGTCTGTCCGTAGCTGACACACAGATCGGTCTGTCCGTAGCTGGCACACAGATCGGTCTGTCCGTAGCTGGCACACAGATCGGTCTGTCCATAGCTGACACACAGATCGGTCTGTCCATAGCTGACACACAGAAGAAATGGTGGGGTAAATTGGTACCCCTGGTCTAGAATGTAATTTGGTCTACCACTGCTCTTTAAAGCTACAGTATGATGATGATGAGAGTTGTGCTGCTATATCAACATGACTACTACCCTGACCCTGTGGTAGCCAAGTGGTTATGAGCGTTGGCCCAGTAACCCGAAAGGTTTCTGGTTTGAACCCCAGAGCCGACTAGGTGAAAAATCTGTCGATGTGCCCTTGAGCAAGGCACTTAACCCTAATTGCTCCTGTAGGTTGCTCTGCTAAATGACAAAAAAAAAATGGCATGATATGATCAATAACGATTGACACATGACGAGCCTTCGTGCGGTTGGTTTGATGCAGGACTAGGCACTAATTTATCGGGTCCAAAGTAGGGCCCTAGAATGTAGGGAACGGGGCCTTGTCCCACACTACATAGGGTAAAGGGTCCGATTTGAAACGTGTCCCTCTCCCCCCCAGGTGAAGACCCTCTGGTAGGCCCCCTGTCCCGGGGAGGAAGGGACGACACAGACGGACCGACAGCTGGACAGACAGAGGATGAAGAACGGCTGCAACCACGCTCTGACGACGAAGATACGTGAGTCCTCCTGGAAGCCCATTGGCCAGACCAGACATATTGTGTATTCCACCAAATGGAACCCTATTCCCTATATAGTGCACTACTTTTGACCAGAGTCCTATGGAACCCTATTCCCTATATAGTGCACTACTTTTGACCAGAGTCCTATGGAACCCTATTCCCTATATAGTGCACTACTTTTGACCAGAGTCCTATGGAACCCTATTCCCTATATAGTACACTACTAATGACCAGCCCTATGGAACCCTATTCCCTATATAGTGCACTACTTTTGACCAGGGCCCTATGGGCCTGTACACTATGAAGGGAATAGGGTCTACTTTGGGACAGACACAGAGAGTAGGAAGTAATATAACCATTAGACCATTAACCATAACAAGCTAAAAGGCAGTAAATGCTCATTTGGTCAAAAAATGAGTTAATGTCATTTTTGGCTACATTTTAAATACATGCTTAATCATGTAGACAAGTATCCTGCCTCTATTGTGTTTTGGAGAAAATGGGGGTCATGTTACTGTGAAACCAAGGTAAATAAAATCCTCAGTTCCACACTGGGGCGGCAGGGTAGCCTAGTGGTTAGAGTGTTGGACTAGTAACCGAAAGGTTGCAAGTTCGAATCCCCGAGCTGACAAGGTACAAATCTGTCGTTCTGCCCCTGAACAGGCAGTTAACCCACTGTTCCTAGGCCGTCATTGAAAATAAGAATTTGTTCTTAACTGACTTGCCTAGTTAAATAAAGGTTTAAAAAAATTTTTAAAGATCAGTTACTGCCTTTTTGCTTGGTAGGGCAGTATTGGGCAGTATTGGTAGGGCAGTATTGGTAGGGCAGTATTGGTAGGGCAGTATTGGTAGGGCAGTATTGGTAGGGCAGTATTGGTCCCTCTGATGCATTGAATGAGGTAAATAATATGTTTCAGTCATATTGACCAGTCCATACCCATCCATTCTGTGAATATTATTTCTCTAATTTAGGCATGTATGCATCAGAGTAGGAGTGATGATTTTTAGGATGAGTTGTGTCCTTTTTAAATAACAATGAATATGATTGCATGGACAGGGGGGGGTCCATGGGGAGCTTGATACATACAGTGCCCTGTTTTCTAACAGTCCCCATGTCCTATTCTCAGAGACTTTGAAGAGGACTGTCCCTGTGACTGGATGGAGGAACTAGAGCAGATGTCTATGGACCACTGATACCTAGCGGTCTGCCTAGCTAGCGGTCTGCCTAGCTAGCGGTCTGCCTAGCTAGCGGTCTGCCTAGCTAGCGGTCTGTCTGTCTAGCTAGCTAGCGGTCTGTCTGTCTAGCTAGCTAGCGGTCTGTCTGTCTGTCTAGCTAGCGGTCTGTCTAGCTAGCGGTCTGTCTGTCTAGCTAGCTAGCAGTCTGTCTGTCTAGCTAGCTAGCGGTCTGTCTGTCTAGCTAGCGGTCTGCCTACCTAGCTATGTCCACTGTCTACAGGATGTCCATTACAGTAGTCTACGGTGCCTTGGGAAACTATTCAGACCCCTTTTACTCATTCCACATGTTGTTATGTTAAAGCTTTGTTCTAAAATTGATTAAATCGCTTTTTCCCCCTCATCAATCTAAACACAATACCCCATAATGACACCACAATACCCCATAATGACATCACAATACCCCATAATGACATCACAATACCCCATAATGACGTCACAATACCCCATAATGACGTCACAATACCCCATAATGGCATCACAATACCCCATAATGACGTCACAATACCCCATAATGACATCACAATACCCCATAATGGCATCACAATACCCCATAATGACATCACAATACCCTATAATGACATCACAATACCCTATAATGACATCACAATACCCTATAATGACAAAGAAAAAACTGTATTTTAGACATTTTTGATAAGTATTCAGACCCTTTACTCAGTGGTTTGGTGAAGCACCTTTGGCAGCAATTACATCATCGAGCCCTCTTGGGTATGATGCTACAAGCTTGGCACACCTGTATTTGGGGAGTTTCTCCCATTCTTCTCTGCAGATCCTCTCAAGCTCTGTCAGGTTGGATGTGGAGCGTCGATGCACAGCTATTTTCAGGTCTCTCCAGAGATGTTCGATCGGGTTCGAGTCCGGGCTCTGGCTGGGCCACTCAAGAACATTCAGAGACTTGTCCCGATGCCACTTCTGCGTTGTCTTGGCTGTGTGCTTAGGGTCGTTGTCCTGTTGTAAGGTGAAACTCCCCCCCCCAGTCTGAGGTCCTGAGTGCTCTGGAGCAGGTTTTCATCAAGGATCTCTCTGTACTTTGCTCTGTTCATCTTTGCCTCGATCCTGACTATTCTCCCAGTCCCTGCCGCTGAAAAACATCCCCACAGCATGATGCTGCCACCACCTTGCTTCACCAAAGGGATGGTGCCAGGTTTCCTCCAGACGTGATGCTTGGTATTCAGGCCAAATATTTCAATATTGGTTTCACCAGACCAGAGAATCTTGTTTCTTATGGTCTTAGAGTCTTTAGGTGCCTTTTGGCAAATTCCAAGCAGGCTGTCATGTGCCTTTTACTGAGGAGTGGCTTCCGTCTGGCCACTCTACCATAAAGGCCTGATTGGTGGAGTGCTGCAGAGATGGCTGTCCTTCTGGAAGGTTCTCCCAGGTTCTCCCGACACAATCCTGTCTCGGAGCTCTACAGACAAATTCCTTCGACCTCATGGCTTTGGTTTTTACTCTGACATTCACTGTAAACGGTGAGACTTTATATAGACAGATGAGTACCTTTCCAAATCATGTCCATTTAATTGAATTTATCACAGGTGGACTCAAATCAAGTTGTAGAAACATCTGGGAAGATCAAAATCAAATATAATGGTAATAGTCACATGCACATAATACAACACTACACCTTACATTGAAATGCTTTCAATGGAAACAGGATAAACCTGAGCTCAATTTTGAGTTTCATAGCAAGGGGTCTGAATACTTATGTAAATGAGGTGCTTCCGTTTTTTTATACTGTATATACATTTGCAAACATTTCTAGAAACCTGTTTTCACGTTTTGTAATTATGGGGTAATTGTGTGTAGCTAGATGAGGGGGAAACAAGTATTTAATATATTTTAGAATAAGGTTGTAACGTAAAAAAAATGTGGGAGAAGTGAAGGGGTCCTATTTAGGCTGTCTGTCCACTACACTAGTCTGTCTGCCACAATACACGCTGTCACAATACAGGCTGCCACAATACACGCTGTCACAATACACGCTGCCACAAAACACACAGATTGCATTCCATCTTATCTATTACATATGAATGACTAAATGACAGCACTTTAATACAACTGAAACGAGACAACAAACTTTTATTTTCCTGTGGGGGATGTTCATTTGATTTCCATAAAGATCATTTACATTACAATGGAGGCCTTCGGCATTCACTCCTTTCCAGAGCGGCCTACAATCAATCAGTCTGTTCAACGACAGTAGATACATCAACTAGCGCAATCACTGTACAGGAGAATCCTTCAAACACCCAGCTGTCTGCAAAATCAATACTAGTAAGTGTAAAGGCAAAGATAAGTACATATCAACATGTGTGTTTCATTCAGGAAAGCCCTTTTTATTACGGTGATTGTCCGTAATGAATAGCTGCATGGAATTTACAGTGCAGTTCTGTTCTGAACTTTACTCCTTCCTGATCACGAGGGTCATATTCATTAGTGCACACAGTACTGAAACGTTTTTACAACTGAAAACAAGTGGGGGTTTTTATGGGCCAAGTTCAGTTAGTCTCTCCCTGTTTCAGCCCTTCAGGTAGTCCCTCCCTGTTTCAGCCCTTCAGGTTGTCCCTCCCTGTTTCAGCCCTTCAGGTAGTCTCTCTGTTTCAGCCCTTCAGGTTGTCCCTCCCTGTTTCAGCCCTTCAGGTAGTCCCTCCCTGTTTCAGCCCTTCAGGTAGTCCCTCCCTGTTTCAGCCCTTCAGTTAGTCCCTCCCTGTTTCAGCCCTTCAGGTAGTCCCTCTCTGTTTCAGCCCTTCAGGTAGTCCCTCTCTGTTTCAGCCCTTCAGGTAGTCCCTCTCTGTTTCAGCCCTTCAGGTAGTCCCTCCCTGTTTCAGCCCTTCAGGTAGTCCCTCTCTGTTTCAGCCCTTCAGGTAGTCCCTCCCTGTTTCAGCCCTTCAGTTAGTCCCTCTCTGTTTCAGCCCTTCAGTTAGTCCCTCTCTGTTTCAGCCCTTCAGTTAGTCCCTCCCTGTTTCAGCCCTTCAGGTAGTCCCTCCCTGTTTCAGCCCTTCAGGTAGTCCCTCCCTGTTTCAGCCCTTCAGTTAGTCTCTGTTTCAGCCCTTCAGGTAGTCCCTCCCTGTTTCAGACCATTTTTTTCTGTTTGGTACCTGGTGAATATGACTCAGGTGAGATGAGGGGTGGACCTATGAGGGATGGATAGCAGTATTCTTTCATCACTAATTCCCATACTATACACTGAGCAGTACTACATACCCCTCACGTGTACTGTTTACATATATGTTGTGCTGTTTACATATATGTTGTGCTGTTTAATTACTTCAGTGGGAACCAGTCATGTTTTTTGACTGTATGATGAACAACTTTGTGACACTGTTCATATTTTAACTATGTCTTTTGTTAGAAAGTATTCCACTGAGGAAAATGTACATTTAAAAATGTTTTGAAATGTGTTGAAGAGTAATGATGATAACAGGTGAAAGAGCTTTACCTAATTGAGTGATCTCCGCTTAGCTTTTTAGATTCATCAGAGCTGTTTTTGTCTTTATTTAAATAAATGGTAACTTAACAATGTATGATTTGTTTCAGAAAATAAAAACCGTTGTGATGTCTCTCATTTTAATCTATACTACCTCAGCCCGAGTGTCAGTTTGCGATCATTCCAGCTTGTTGCCACGCCGACTAGTCTTGCCTTGACAACCTTTTTCTACTGTTAATTTATTTTTATTTTTGAAAAAGGACTTAAGTAGGAAACTTAACGTGAAGGCAGCCTTCACAGGGGGCCTTTTGTTTATGAACGCACAGACCGATGGGTAACGATGCTTCGTGGGTGACTGTTGTTGATGTGTGCAGAAGGTCCCTGGTTCGCGCCCGGGTATGGGCGAGGGGACGGTTTAAAATTATACTGTCATGGGAGACATTGGAAATGTATTCAATGAGATTCCAGAAATCTTTTTAAATCTTAAATGAGATCTAACTCAATGGGAGCACTATAATACAACTAGTAGTCACCACCAAGACGTTTAGTTCTAACTATCACGTCTATTTCCTGTGGGCATATCAATGTCATTTCCATAAAGATAACATTACAGTTTAGTGGTCCTCTGTAGCTCAGCTGGTACAGCATGGAGGTTGTAACGCCAGGGTAGTGGGTTTGATTCCCAGGACCGCCCATTCACGAAATTGTATGTGTGCATGACTGTAAGTCGCTTTGGATAAAAGCTTGTTGCAAACAGCAGGTGTTAAATAACATTGATCAAATCAAAAATGTGCCTAATGTATATTTGTAAACAGCTTGTACACGAAATCTAAGGAAGTCTCAAGGTTTTTGCTCGCCTGAGGTAGAGTATCTCATGATAAGCTGTGGACCACACTATTTACAAAAATAGTTTATTTTTCATAGCTGTCTATATACCACAGCAGACCGATGCTGGTTCTCAACGAGCTGTATACGGCCATAAGCAAACAGGAAACCGCTCATCCAGGGGCGGCGCTCCTAGTGGCCGGGGACTTTACTGCAGGGAAACTCAAATCCGTTTGGCCTCATTTCTATCAGCATGTTAGATGTGCAACCAGAGGGAAAAATACTCTAGACCACCTTTACTCCACACACAGAGACACATGCAAAGCTCTCCTTCGCCCTCCATTTGGCAAATCTGACCATTTTATCCTCCTGATTCCTGCTTACAAGAAAAAACTGGAGGAAGTACCAGTGACTCGGTCCATTAAAACGTGGTCAGATGAAGCAGATGCTAAACTACAGGACAGTTTTTCTATCACAGACTGGAATATGTTCTGGGATTCATCCGATGGCATTGAGGAGTAAAACCACATCAGTCACTGGCTTTATCAATAAGTGCATCGATGACTGGGTTAGACTGGGTTACTGTTAGGGTTAGACTGGGTTGTTGTTAGGGCTAGACTGGATTACTCTTAGGGCTGGACTGGGCTAGACTGGGTTACTCTTAGGGCTGGACTGGGTTACTGTTAGGGCTGGACTGGGTTACTGTTAGGGTTAGACTGGGTTACTGTTAGGGTTAGACTGGGTTACTGTTAGGGTTCGACTGGGTTACTGTTAGGGTTCGACTGGGTTACTGTTAGGGCTAGACTGGGTTACTGTTAGGGCTAGACTGGGTTACTGTTAGGGTTAGACTGGGCTAGACTGTTACTGTTAGGGTTAGACTGGGTTACTGTTAGGGCTAGACTTGGTTAGACTGGGTTACTGTTAGGGCTGGACTGGGTTACTGTTAGGGCTAGACTGGGTTGTTGTTAGGGCTGGACTGGGTTGTTGTTAGGGCTAGACTGGGTTAGACTGGGTTACTGTTAGGGTTAGACTGGGTTACTGTTAGGGTTAGACTGGGTTACTGTTAGGGCTAGACTGGGTTAGACTGGGTTACTGTTAGGGTTAGACTGGGTTACTGTTAGGGCTAGACTGGGTTACTGTTAGGGTTCGACTGGGGTGTTGTTAGGGTTAGACTGGGTTGTTGTTAGGGTTAGACTGGGTTACTGTTAGGGCTAGACTGGGTTACTGTTATGGCTAGACTGGGTTAGACTGGGTTACTGTTAGGGTTAGACTGGGTTACTGTTAGGGCTAGACTGGGTTACTGTTAGGGTTAGACTGGGTTACTGTTAGGGTTAGACTGGGTTGTTGTTAGGGTTAGACTGGGTTACTGTTAGGGCTAGACTGGGTTAGACTGGGTTACTGTTAGGGTTAGACTGGGTTACTTTTAGGGCTAGAATGGGTTAGACTGGGTTGTTGTTAGGGCTAGACTGGGATGTTGTTAGGGCTAGACAGGGTTAGATAATTGTGTAGTTTAGAGTGTGTAGTCTTGGAGTGATTATCTTAATTTACCGAGGTTAGCTAGCCAGCTATTTGTCGTCCTTAACGTAGGAGACTCTGCTAGCTAGCCAACAGCTAGCCAACGTCTTCTGAATAGAACTCAACAACCCGGTCGCATTCACAGGTAGTATCACATTTTCATTTCATTTCATTACTGTACAACGGTTTGATTTGTTTGATCGTAGCTAGCTACATAGCCGTCTTTTCTAGGTTAGCTAGCCAGCTATTGTCGTTCTTTTAACGCAACGTAACGTAATCAACACTGCTAGCTAGCCAGCTAGCCCCCGAATAGCAGCACTGTAGAAACTATTACACTCAACGGAACGACTTGATTAGTGTAGTGTCAACAACGTAGCCACTGCCAGCTAGCCTACTTCAGCAGTACTGTATCATTTTAATCATTTTAGTCAATAAGATTCTTGCTACGTAAGCTTAACTTTCTGAACATTCGAGACGTGTAGTCCACTTGTCATTCCAATCTCCTTTGCATTAACGTAGCCTCTTCTGTAGCCTGTCAACTATGTGTCTGTCTATCCCTGTTCTCTCCTCTCTGCACAGACCATACAAATGCTCCACACCGCGTGGCCGCGGCCACCCTAATCTGGTGGTCCCAGCGCGCACGACCCACGTGGAGTTCCAGGTCTCCAGTAGCCTCTGGAACTGCCGATCTGCGGCCAACAAGGCAGAGTTCATCTCAGCCTATGCCTCCCTCCAGTCCCTCGACTTCTTGGCACTGACGAAAACATGGATCACCACAGACAACACTGCTACTCCTACTGCTCTCTCTTCGTCCACCCACGTGTTCTCGCACACCCCGAGAGCTTCTGGTCAGCGGGGTGGTGGCACCGGGATCCTCATCTCTCCCAAGTGGTCATTCTCTCTTTCTCCCCTTACCCATCTGTCTATCGCCTCCTTTGAATTCCATGCTGTCACAGTTACCAGCCCTTTCAAGCTTAACATCCTTATCATTTATCGCCCTCCAGGTTCCCTCGGAGAGTTCATCAATGAGCTTGATGCCTTGATAAGCTCCTTTCCTGAGGACGGCTCACCTCTCACAGTTCTGGGCGACTTTAACCTCCCCACGTCTACCTTTGACTCATTCCTCTCTGCCTCCTTCTTTCCACTCCTCTCCTCTTTTGACCTCACCCTCTCACCTTCCCCCCCTACTCACAAGGCAGGCAATACGCTCGACCTCAGCTTTACTAGATGCTGTTCTTCCACTAACCTCATTGCAACTCCCCTCCAAGTCTCCGACCACTACCTTGTATCCTTTTCCCGCTCGCTCTCATCCAACACCTCCCACACTGCCCCTACTCGGATGGTATCGCGCCGTCCCAACCTTCGCTCTCTCTCCCCCGCTACTCTCTCCTCTTCCATCCTATCATCTCTTCCCTCTGCTCAAACCTTCTCCAACCTATCTCCTGATTCTGCCTCCTCAACCCTCCTCTCCTCCCTCTCTGCATCCTTTGACTCTCTATGTCCCCTATCCTCCAGGCCGGCTCGGTCCTCCCCTCCCGCTCCGTGGCTCGACGACTCATTGCGAGCTCACAGAACAGGGCTCCGGGCAGCCGAGCGGAAATGGAGGAAAACTCGCCTCCCTGCGGACCTGGCATCCTTTCACTCCCTCCTCTCTACATTTTCGTCCTCTGTCTCTGCTGCTAATGCCACTTTCTACCACTCTAAATTCCAAGCATCTGCCTCTAACCCTAGGAAGCTCTTTGCCACCTTCTCCTCCCTCCTGAATCCTCCTCCCCCTTCCCCCTTCCTCCCTCTCTGCAGATGACTTCGTCAACCATTTTGAAAAGAAGGTCGACGACATCCGATCCTCGTTTGCTAAGTCAAACGACACCGCTGGTTCTGCTCACACTGCCCTACCCTGTGCTCTGACCTCTTTCTCCCCTCTCTCTCCAGATGAAATCTCGCGTCTTGTGATGGCCGGCCGCCCAACAACCTGCCCGCTTGACCCTATCCCCTCCCCTCTTCTCCAGAACATTTCCGGAGACCTTCTCCCTTACCTCACCTCGCTCATCAACTCATCCCTGACCGCTGGCTACGTCCCTTCCGTCTTCAAGAGAGCGAGAGTTGCACCCCTTCTGCAAAAACCTACACTCGATCCCTCCGATGTCAACAACTACAGACCAGTATCCCTTCTTTCTTTTCTCTCCAAAACTCTTGAACGTGCCGTCCTTGGCCAACTCTCCCGCTATCTCTCTCTGAATGACCTTCTTGATCCAAATCAGTCAGGTTTCAAGACTAGTCATTCAACTGAGACTGCTCTCCTCTGTATCACGGAGGCGCTCCGCACTGCTAAAGCTAACTCTCTCTCCTCTGCTCTCATCCTTCTAGACCTATCGGCTGCCTTCGATACTGTGAACCATCAGATCCTCCTCTCCACCCTCTCCGAGTTGGGCATCTCCGGCACGGCCCACGCTTGGATTGCGTCCTACCTGACAGGTCGCTCCTACCAGGTGGCGTGGCGAGAATCTGTCTCCTCACCACGCGCTCTCACCACTGGTGTCCCCAGGGCTCTGTTCTAGGCCCTCTCCTATTCTCGCTATACACCAAGTCACTTGGCTCTGTCATAACCTCACATGGTCTCTCCTATCATTGCTATGCAGACGACACACAATTAATCTTCTCCTTTCCCCCTTCTGATGACCAGGTGGCGAATCGCATCTCTGCATGTCTGGCAGACATATCAGTGTGGATGACGGATCACCACCTCAAGCTGAACCTCGGCAAGACGGAGCTGCTCTTCCTCCCGGGGAAGGACTGCCCGTTCCATGATCTCGCCATCACGGTTGACAACTCCATTGTGTCCTCCTCCCAGAGCGCTAAGAACCTTGGCGTGATCCTGGACAACACCCTGTCGTTCTCAACTAACATCAAGGCGGTGGCCCGTTCCTGTAGGTTCATGCTCTACAACATCCGCAGAGTACGACCCTGCCTCACACAGGAAGCGGCGCAGGTCCTAATCCAGGCACTTGTCATCTCCCGTCTGGATTACTGCAACTCGCTGTTGGCTGGGCTCCCTGCCTGTGCCATTAAACCCCTACAACTCATCCAGAACGCCGCAGCCCGTCTGGTGTTCAACCTTCCCAAGTTCTCTCACGTCACCCCGCTCCTCCGCTCTCTCCAGTGGCTTCCAGTTGAAGCTCGCATCCGCTACAAGACCATGGTGCTTGCCTACGGAGCTGTGAGGGGAACGGCACCTCAGTACCTCCAGGCTGTGATCAGGCCCTACACCCAAACAAGGGCACTGCGTTCATCCACCTCTGGCCTGCTCGCCTCTCTACCACTGAGGAAGTAGAGTTCCCGCTCAGCCCAGTCAAAACTGTTGGCTGCTCTGGCCCCCCAATTGTGGAACAAACTCCCTCACGATGCCAGGACAGCGGAGTCAATCACCACCTTCCGGAGACACCTGAAACCCCACCTCTTTAAGGAATACCTAGGATAGGATAAGTAATCCCTCTCACCCCCCTTTAAGATTTAGATGCACTATTGTAAAGTGACTGTTCCACTGGATGTCATAAGGTGAATGCACCAATTTGTAAGTCGCTCTGGATAAGAGCGTCTGCTAAATGACTTAAATGTAATGTTAAATGTTAGACTGGGTTACTGTTAGGGCTAGACTGGGTTACTGTTAGGGTTAGACTGGGTTAGACTTGGTTACTGTTAGGGCTAGACTGGGTTACTGTTAGGGCTAGACTGGGTTAGACTGGGTTACTGTTAGGGCTGGACTGGGTTACTGTTAGGGCTGGACTGGATTACTGTGAGGGTTAGACTGGGTTGTTGTTAGGGCTAGACTGGGTTAGACTGGATTACTGTTAGGGCTGGACTGGGCTAGACTGGGTTACTCTTAGGGCTGGACTGGGTTACTGTTAGGGCTGGACTGGGTTACTGTTAGGGCTGGACTGGGTTACTGTTAGGGCTGGACTGGGTTACTGTTAGGGTTAGACTGGGTTAGACTGGGTTACTGTTAGGGCTAGACTGGGTTAGACTGGGTTGTTGTTAGGGCTAGACTGGGTTAGACTGGGTTACTGTTAGGGTTAGACTGGGTTAGACTGGGTTACTGTTAGGGCTAGACTGGGTTAGACTGGGTTACTGTTAGGGCTAGACTGGGTTAGACTGGGTTACTGTTAGGGCTAGACTGGGTTAGACTGGGTTGTTGTTAGGGCTAGACTGGGTTAGACTGGGTTACTGTTAGGGCTAGACTGGGTTAGACTGGGTTGTTGTTAGGGCTAGACTGGGTTAGACTGGGTTACTGTTAGGGTTAGACTGGGTTACTGTTAGGGCTAGAATGGGTTAGACTGGGTTGTTGTTAGGGCTGGACTGGGTTGATGTTAGGGCTAGACTGGGATGTTGTTAGGGCTAGACAGGGTTAGACTGGGTTACTGTTAGGGCTAGACTGGGTTACTGTTAGGGTTAGACTGGTTTACTGTTAGGGCTAGACTGGGTTAGACTGGGTTACTGTTAGGGTTAGACTGGGTTACTGTTAGGGCTAGAGTGGGTTAGACTGGCTTACTGTTAGGGCTAGACTGGGTTACTGTTAGGGCTAGACTGGGTTAGACTGGGTTACTGTTAGGGTTAGACTGGGTTACTGTTAGGGCTAGACTGGGTTAGACTGGGTTACTGTTAGGGCTAGACTGGGTTACTGTTAGGGCTAGACTGGGTTGTTGACTGGATTACTGTTAGACTGGTTACTGTTTACTGTTAGACTAGGTTACTTTTAGGGTTAGACTGTTGGGTTGGTTTGTTAGACTGGGCTAGGGGACTGTGATGTTGTTTACTGTTACTGGGGTTTAGACTGGGTTACTGTTAGGGCTAGACTGGGTTACTGTTAGGGCTAGACTGGGTTACTGTTAGGGCTAGACTTTACTGGGTTACTGTTAGGGCTGGACTGGGTTAGACTGGGTTGTTGTTAGGGCTAGACTGAGTTGTTGTTAGGGCTAGACTGGGTTAGACTGGGTTGTTGTTAGGGCTGGACTGGGTTGTTGTTAGGGCTAGACTGTGATGTTGTTAGGGCTAGACTGGGTTAGACTGGGTTACTGTTAGGGCTAGACTGGGTTACTGTTAGGGCTAGACTGGGTTACTGTTAGGGCTAGACTGGGTTACTGTTAGGGCTAGACTGGGTTAGACTGGGTTACTGTTAGGGCTGGACTGGGTTAGACTGGGTTGTTGTTAGGGCTAGACTGAGTTGTTGTTAGGGCTAGACTGGGTTAGACTGGGTTGTTGTTAGGGCTGGACTGGGTTGTTGTTAGGGCTAGACTGGGTTAGACTGGGTTACTGTTAGGGCTAGACTGGGTTAGACTGGGTTACTGTTAGGGCTAGAATGGGTTAGACTGGGTTGTTAGGGCTGGACTGGGTTGTCGTTAGGGCTAGACTGGGATGTTGTTAGGGCTAGACAGGGTTAACTGGGTTACTGTTAGGGCTAGACTGGCTTACTGTTAGGGTTAGACTGGATTACTGTTAGGGTTAGACTGGGTTACTGTTAGGGTTAGACTGGGTTACTGTTAGGGTTAGACTGGGTTAGACTGGGTTACTGTTAGGGCTAGACTGGGTTAGACTGGGTTACTGTTAGGGCTAGACTGGGTTACTGTTAGGGCTAGACTGGGTTGTTGTTAGGGCTGGACTGGATTACTGTTAGGGTTAGACTGGGTTACTGTTAGGGCTAGACTGGGTTAGACTGGGTTGTTGTTAGGGCTGGACTGGGTTGTTGTTAGGTCTAGACTGATGTTGTTAGGGCTAGACTGGGTTACTGTTAGGGTTAGACTGGGTTACTGTTAGGGTTAGACTGGGTTAGACTGGGTTACTGTTAGGGCTGGACTGGGTTACTGTTAGGGCTAGACTGGGTTGTTGTTAGGGCTGGACTGGATTACTGTTAGGGTTAGACTGGGTTACTGTTAGGGCTAGACTGGGTTAGACTGGGTTGTTGTTAGGGCTGGACTGGGTTGTTGTTAGGGCTAGACTGATGTTGTTAGGGCTAGAATGGGTTAGACTGGGTTACTGTTAGGGTTAGACTGGGTTACTGTTAGGGCTAGACTGGGTTACTGTTAGGGCTAGACTGGGTTACTGTTAGGGCTAGACTGGGTTACTGTTAGGGCTAGACTGGGTTACTGTTAGGGCTAGACTGGGTTAGACTGGGTTACTGTTAGGGCTGGACTGGGTTACTGTTAGGGCTAGACTGGGTTACTGTTAGGGCTAGACTGGGTTAGACTGGGTTACTGTTAGGGTTAGACTGGGTTACTGTTAGGGCTAGACTGGGTTAGACTGGGTTACTGTTACGGCTAGACTGGGTTAGACTGGGTTACTGTTAGGGTTAGACTGGGTTACTGTTAGGGCTAGACTGGGCTAGACTGGGTTGTTGTTAGGGCTGGACTGGGTTAGACTGGGTTACTGTTAGGGCTAGACTGGGTTAGACTGGGTTACTGTTAGGGCTAGACTGGGTTACTGTTAGGGCTAGACTGGGCTAGACTGGGTTGTTGTTAGGGCTGGACTGGGTTACTGTTAGGGCTAGACTGGGTTAGACTGGGTTGTTGTTAGGGCTGGACTGGGTTGTTGTTAGGGCTAGACTGGGTTAGACTGGGTTACTGTTAGGGCTAGACTGGGTTAGACTGGGTTACTGTTAGGGCTAGAATGGGTTAGACTGGGTTGTTAGGGCTGGACTGGGTTGTCGTTAGGGCTGGACTGGGATGTTGTTAGGGCTAGACAGGGTTAGACTGGGTTACTGTTAGGGCTAGACTGGATTACTGTTAGGGCTAGACTGGGTTACTGTTAGGGCTAGACTGGGTTAGACTGGGTTACTGTTAGGGTTAGACTGGGTTAGACTGGGTTACTGTTAGGGACTGGGGACTGGGTTACTGTTAGGGCTGGACTGGGTTACTGTTAGGGCTAGACTGGGTTGTTGTTAGGGCTGGACTGGGTTACTGTTAGGGTTAGACTGGGTTACTGCTAGGGCTAGACTGGGTTAGACTGGGTTGTTGTTAGGGCTGGACTGGGTTGTTGTTAGGGCTGGACTGGGTTACTGTTAGGGCTAGACTGGGTTAGACTGGGTTACTGTTAGGGCTAGACTGGGTTACTGTTAGGGCTAGATTGGGTTACTGTTAGGGTTAGACTGGGTTACTGTTAGGGTTAGACTGGGTTAGACTGGGTTACTGTTAGGGCTAGACTGGGTTAGACTGGGTTACTGTTAGGGTTAGACTGGGTTACTGTTAGGGCTAGACTGGGTTACTGTTAGGGCTAGACTGGGTTACTGTTAGGGCTAGACTGGGTTAGACTAGGTTACTGTTAGGGTTAGACTGGGTTACTGTTAGGGCTAGAATGGGTTAGACTGGGTTACTGTTAGGGCTAGAATGGGTTAGACTGGGTTGTTGTTAGGGCTGGACTGGGTTGTTGTTAGGGCTAGACTGTGATGTTGTTAGGGCTGGACTGGGTTACTGTTAGGGCTGGACTGGGTTACTGTTTGGGTTAGACTGGGTTGTTGTTAGGTCTGGACTGGGTTGTTGTTAGGGCTAGACTGGGTTAGACTGGGTTACTGTTAGGGCTAGACTGGGTTACTGTTAGGGCTATACTGGGTTACTGTTAGGGTTAGACTGGGTTACTGTTAGGGCTAGACTGGGTTAGACTGGGTTACTGTTAGGGTTAGACTGGGTTACTGTTAGGGCTAGACTGGGTTAGACTGGGTTACTGTTAGGGTTAGACTGGGTTACTGTTAGGGTTAGACTGAGTTACTGTTAGGGTTAGACTGGGTTAGACTGGGTTACTGTTAGGGTTAGACTGGGTTACTGTTAGGGTTAGACTGGGTTAGACTGGGTTACTGTTAGGGTTAGACTGAGTTACTGTTAGGGTTAGACTGGGTTACTGTTAGGGCTGGACTGGGTTACTGTTAGGGCTGGACTGGGTTACTGTTTGGGTTAGACTGGGTTGTTGTTAGGTCTGGACTGGGTTGTTGTTAGGGCTAGACTGGGTTAGACTGGGTTACTGTTAGGGCTAGACTGGGTTACTGTTAGGATTAGACTGGGTTACTGTTAGGGCTGGACTGGGTTAGACTGGGTTACTGTTACGGCTGTACTGGATTACTGTTAGGGCTAGACTGGGTTAGACTGGGTTACTGTTAGGGCTGGACTGGGTTACTGTTAGGGCTAGTCTGGGTTAGACTAGGTTACTGTTAGGGTTAGACTGGGTTACTGTTAGGGCTAGACTGGGTTGTTGTTAGGGCTAGACTGGGTTGTTGTTAGGGCTAGACTGGGTTGTTGTTAGGGCTAGACTGGGTTGTTGTTAGGGCTGGACTGGATTACTGTTAGGGTTAGACTGGGTTACTGTTAGGGCTAGACTGGGTTAGACTAGGTTACTGTTAGGGCTAGACTGGGTTGTTGTTAGGGCTAGACTGGGTTGTTGTTAGGGCTAGACTGGGTTGTTGTTAGGGCTAGACTGGGTTGTTGTTAGGGCTAGACTGGGTTGTTGTTAGGGCTAGACTGGGTTGTTGTTAGGGCTAGACTGGGAGAGAAACAGGAAACACTACTTCTAGAGCAGCTGTGACTCCCCAGGCCTCTTTAAACTAAATGTGTCAGACCCTCTCCAATAATACCACATAACATTCACTAAACAGGTGCTCTGTGCTGTTCTCTACAGTAAAAGGAGACGTGTTTCGTCCAGATATAGACTAAACACGCCAGACCAAGACTACAGTTGAAGTTTACATACATCTTAGCCAAATACATACATTTAAACTCAGTTTTTCACCAATTCCTGACATTTAATTCTAGTAAAAATTCCCTGTCTTAGGTCAGTTAGGATCACCACTTTATTTTAAGAATGTGAAATGTCAGAATAATAGTAGAGAGAATTATTTATTTCAGCTTTTATTTCTTTCATCACATTCCCAGTGGGTCAGAAGTTTACGTATACTGGGTTGTTGTTAGGGCTGGACTGGGTTAGACTGGGCCAAAATTCACCCATTTTATTGTGGGAAGCTTATGGAAGGCTACCCGAAACGTTTCACCCAAGTTAAACAATTTAAAGGCAATGCTACCAAATACTAATTGAGTATACGTAAACTTCTGACCCACTGGGAATGTGATGAAAGAAATAAAAGCTGAAATAAATAATATATAATAATAATATATGCCATTTAGCAGACGCTTTTATCCAAAGCGACTTACAGTCATGTGTGCATACATTCTACGTATGGGTGGTCCCGGGGATCGAACCCACTACCCTGGCGTTACAAGCGCCATGCTCTACCAACTGAGCTACAGAAGGACCACAAATAAGTCTCTATACTTTTATTCTGACATTTCACATTCTTAAAATAAAGTGGTGATCCTAACTGACCTAAGACAGGGAATTTTTACTAGAATTAAATGTCAGGAATTGGTGAAAAACTGAGTTTCAATGTATTTGACTAAGGTGTATGTAAACTTCTGACTTCAACTGTACATACTACCTCAATCAGCCCTTACTAACCGGTGCCTGTATATATAGCCTCTACTGTATATAGCCTCTACTGTATATAGCCTCTCTACTGTATATAACCTCTCTACTGTATATAGCCTCTCTACTGTATAGAGCCTCTCTACTGTATAGAGCCTCTCTACTGTATAGAGCCTCTCTACTGTATAGAGCCCCTCTACTGTATATAGCCCCTCTACTGTATATAGCCCCTCTACTGTATATAGCCCCTCTACTGTATATAGCCCCTCTACTGTATATAGCCCCTCTACTGTATATAGCCCTCTACTGTATATAGCCTCTCTACTGTATAGAGCCTCTCTACTGTATAGAGCCTCTCTACTGTATAGAGCCTCTCTACTGTATATAGCCTCTCTACTGTATATAGCCTCTCTACTGTTATTTTTCACTATCTTTTTTATGTCTTTACTTATCTATTGTTCACCTAATACCTTTTTTTTTAAACTTAGAAATTGCACTATTGGTTAGAGCCTGTAAGTAAGCATTTCACTGTAAGGTCTACTACACCTGTTGTATTCGGGTGCAGGTGACAAAATAAACGTTGATTTGATTTGTTGTCATCCTGTTGTCGGTTTTGTCTCAGCACCGTAAGGGTGTGAGGGCGTGGCTCCACTTCCTTCCTCCCTGTTAAAACCTCCTGTTATGGAGGAAGCAGCAGGCAGCTCAAGGACTTATCTTAAAGACACATCTGGGGGTCGAGCTCGAGGACACCAACTCTTTGTAGTGTTCCTCTTGTCCTTGTGACACATCGACCGACAGACAGAATTGATGTAGCCCGAAATGACACCTTATTTCCTACATAGTGCACTCCTTTTGACCAGAGCGACGCCTGCAGAGAGGCCCTGTATAGGGAATAGGGTTCCGTTTGGAACACACGCAGAAGGCTGTTTCTTTATGAGAGTTAAAGATAAAACAGGCCTTATGTTGGAACAGCGCACTAGTTATAAACAATAAGCATTTCTCTACGGCTGGCCATGCTTTCCACCTGGCTACTCCTACCCCGGTCAACAGCACTGTACTCCCAACAGCAACTCGCCCAAGCCTTCCCCATTTCTCCTTCTCCCAAATCCGTTCAGCTGATGTTCTGAAAGAGCTGCAAAATCTGGACCCCTACAAATCAGCCGGGCTAGACAATCTGGACCCTTTCTTTCTAAAATTATCTGCCGGAATTGTTGCCACCCCTATTACTAGCCTGTTCAACCTCTCTTTCGTGTCGTCTGAGATTCCCAAAGATTGGAAAGCAGCTGCGGTCATCCCCCTCTTCAAAGGGGGGGGACACTCTTGACTCAAACTGCTACAGACCTATATCTATCCTACCATGCCTTTCTGTTCCTTCATAAGGTCTGTTTATAAACAGGCCTTATGAAGGAACAGCTCACTAGTTATAAACAGACCTTATGAAGGAACAGCTCACTAGTTATAAACAGACCTTATGAAGGAACAGCTCACTAGTTATAAACAGACCTTATGAAGGAACAGCTCACTAGTTATAAACAGACCTTACGAAGGAACAGCTCACTAGTTATAAACAGACCTTATGAAGGAACAGCTCACTAGTTATAAACAGACCTTACGAAGGAACAGCTCGCCATGTACTGCAGATTGACTTTAGAAGGTATGTTGTGGCTAAATCTATCAAAAAGCCAAGCTGTAGATTTAATGACAGGATATGATAATAGAGAAGATAAAATCATCTTACTGGAACACACAGACAGTTATTGCATTAAGGAATGCAGTTGCAACGCCTATAGCCCTTCTTTAGAAATGTGTGTGACTTGTAGGAAAAATAATGCAGGTGTTGCTAGGAAACAATAGTAGGTCTCTGTAGATGGGTGTTGCTAGGAAACAATAGTAGGTCTCTGTAGATGGGTGTTGCTAGCAAACAATAGTAGGTCTCTGTAGATGGGTGTTGCTAGGAAACAATAGTAGGTCTCTGTAGATAGGTGTTGCTAGGAAACAATAGTAGGTCTCTGTAGATGGGTGCTGCTAGGAAACAATAGTAGGTCTCTGTAGATAGGTGTTGCTAGGAAACAATAGTAGGTCTCTGTAGATAGGTGTTGCTAGGAAACAATAGTAGGTCTCTGTAGATAGGTGTTGCTAGGAAACAATAGTAGGTCTCTGTAGATGGGTGCTGCTAGGAAACAATAGTAGGTCTCTGTAGATAGGTGTTGCTAGGAAACAATAGTAGGTCTCTGTAGATAGGTGTTGCTAGGGTACAATAGTAGGTCTCTGTAGATGGGTGTTGCTAGGGTACAATAGTAGGTCTCTGTAGATAGGTGTTGCTAGGGCACAATAGTAGGTCTATGTAGATGGGTGTTGCTAGGGAACAATAGTAGGTCTCTGTGGATAGGTGTTGCTAGGGAACACTAGTAGGTCTCTGTGGATAGGTGTTGCTAGGGAACACTAGTAGGTCTCTGTGGATAGGTGTTGCTAGGGAACACTAGTAGGTCTCTGTAGATAGGTGTTGCTAGGGCACAATAGTAGGTCTCTGTAGATGGGTGTTGCTAGGAAACAATAGTAGGTCTCTGTAGATGGGTGTTGCTAGGAAACAATAGTAGGTCTCTGTAGATGGGTGTTGCTAGGAAACAATAGTAGGTCTCTGTAGATGGGTGTTGCTAGGAAACAATAGTAGGTCTCTGTGGATAGGTGTTGCTAGGAAACAATAGTAGGTCTCTGTAGATGGGTGTTGCTAGGAAACAATAGTAGGTCTCTGTAGATGGGTGTTGCTAGGAAACAATAGTAGGTCTCTGTAGATGGGTGTTGCTAGGAAACAATAGTAGGTCTCTGTGGATAGGTGTTGCTAGGAAACAATAGTAGGTCTCTGTAGATGGGTGTTGCTAGGAAACAATAGTAGGTCTCTGTAGATGGGTGTTGCTAGGGTACAATAGTAGGTCTCTGTAGATAGGTGTTGCTAGGGTACAATAGTAGGTCTCTGTAGATGGGTGTTGCTAGGGTACAATAGCAGGTCTCTGTGGATAGGTGTTGCTAGGGTACAATAGGTCTCTGTAGATGGGTGTTGCTAGGGTACAATAGTAGGCATCTGTAGATGGGTGTTGCTGGGCTACAATAATAGTTATTGGTAGATAGAAGGTGTTAGGGCACAATAGTAGGTCACTGTGGATAGGTGTTGCTAGGGAACAATAGCAGGGCTCTGTAGATGGGTGTTGCTAGGGTACAATAGCAGGTCTCTGTGGATAGGTGTTGCTAGGGTACAATAGTAGGTCTCTGTAGATAGGTGTTGCTAGGGTACAATAGTAGGTCTCTGTAGATAGGTGTTGCTAGGGTACAGTAGTAGGTATCTGTAGATAGGTGTTGCTAGGGTACAATAGTAGGTCTCTAGATAGGTGTTGCTAGGGTACAATAGTAGGTCTCTGTGGATAGGTGTTGCTAGGGTACAATAGTAGTTATTGGTAGATAGAAGGTGTTAGGGCACAATAGTAGGTCACTGTGGATAGGTGTTGCTAGGGTACAGTAGTAGGTATCTGTAGATAGGTGTTGCTAGGGTACAATAGTAGGTCTCTAGATAGGTGTTGCTAGGGTACAATAGTAGGTCTCTGTGGATAGGTGTTGCTAGGGTACAATAGTAGGTCTCTGTAGATAGGTGTTGTTAGGGTACAATAGTAGGTCTCTGTAGATAGGTGTTGCTAGGGTACAATAGTAGGTATCTGTAGATAGGTGTTGCTAGGGTACAATAGTAGGTCTCTAGATAGGTGTTGCTAGGGTACAATAGTAGGTCTCTGTGGATAGGTGTTGCTAGGGTACGATAGTAGGTCTCTGTAGATAGGTGTTGTTAGGGTACAATATTAGGTCTCTGTAGATAGGTGTTGCTAGGGTACAATAGTTAGGATAGAAGGTGTTCTAGTAGGTCACTGTGGATAGGTGTTGCTAGGGTACAATAGTAGGTCTCTGTAGATAGGTGTTGCTAGGGTACAATAGTAGGTCTCTGTGGATAGGTGTTGCTAGGGTACAATAGTAGGTCTCTGTAGATAGGTGTTGTTAGGGTACAATAGTAGGTCTCTGTAGATAGGTGTTGCTAGGGTACAATAGTAGGTCTCTGTAGATAGGTGTTGCTAGGGTACAGTAGGTCTCTAGTAGGTCTCTGTAGGTCTCTGTGGATAGGTGTTGAGGTGTTGTCTCTGTAGATAGGTGTTGTTAGGGTACAATATTAGGTCTCTGTAGATAGGTGTTGATAGGGTACAATAGTAGGTCTCTGTAGATAGGTGTTGCTAGGGTACAATAGTAGGTCTCTGTAGATAGGGAGGTGTTGCTAGGGTAAATAAGTAGCTCTCTGTAGATAGGTGTTGCTAGGGTACAATGGTAGGTCACTGTAGATAGGGAGGTGTTGCTAGGGTACATAAGTAGGTCTCTGTAGATAGGTGTTGCTAGGGTACAATAGTAGGTCTCTGTAGACAGGGAGGTGTTGCTAGGGTACATTAGTAGGTCTCTGTAGATAGGTGTTGCTAGGGTACAATAGTAGGTCTCTGTAGACAGGGAGGTGTTGCTAGGGTACATTAGTAGGTCTCTGTAGATAGGTGTTGCTAGGGTACAATAGTAGGTCTCTGTAGACAGGGAGGTGTTGCTAGGGTACATTAGTAGGTCTCTGTAGATAGGTGTTGCTAGGGTACAGTAGTAGCTCTCTGTAGCAACTAGCTCTCAAAGTCTCATATCCATGTTTCTCAAATGTCATATTTTGAAGTTGTTGAAGTGTTTGAAGGTTTATGTATAGGCATTAACTCCAACATTTTTAAAGGTTAAGCATTAACTCTGAATGGTTAAGGTAAGGGTTAAGGTTTTAGAATATGTTGTCGTTACG
Organism: Oncorhynchus gorbuscha; assembly: GCF_021184085.1. Classification (NCBI taxonomy): domain Eukaryota; kingdom Metazoa; phylum Chordata; class Actinopteri; order Salmoniformes; family Salmonidae; genus Oncorhynchus; species Oncorhynchus gorbuscha. Next base: position 4,834,939 of record NC_060185.1, on the reverse strand, counting down.
GCCTTGTTGTCGTCGTTACGGCGTCGTTGCTGTCGTTACGGCCTCGTTATTGTCGTTACGGCATCGTTGTTGTCGTTACGGCCTCGTTATTGCATCGTTACGGCCTCGTTGTTGTCGTTAAGGCCTTGTTGTTGTCGTTACGGCCTCGTTGTTGTCGTTACGGCCTCGTTGTTGTCCTTAGTGAAAAAAAGAGGTCAAAATGACAGAAACAGAGTCTTTTAATGTTCAAACACAGGGAAAACATAAATCCTCTTCAGATGTATCGGTTGACTAGTCCCCTTCTAGTAGCAGAGGAGAATAGCAGGGCTAGCGGCAACAGACTGCAGGTCTCTCCGGGTAGGCGCGGGCCGTAGAGGACAGAGGCACCTGATCAAACGCAGCATCTAATGAAGAGGCAGATTACGACAGGACAGAACAAGGGCGAAGCAAACGAGAATCCGACAAAGACAGAAGCAGAAACAGAGAGAGAAATAGAGACCTAATCAGAGGGAAAAGAGGGAACAGGTGTGAGAGAGTAAACGAGGTCGTTAGAGGAGAATGAGGGACAGCTGGGAGAAAGAAAGGGACCATAGAGAGAGAGAGAGATAGAGGGAGAGAAGGTAACCTAATACGACCAGCAGGGGGAAACGAAGAGAAGAGAAAGAACAGGAACAAGACATAACATGACAATACATGACAATGTTAGTCCAATTAAAACATAGAAGACCATGACTCTGTTTATTCTTATGGAACAAAATATTTGAAAACTGACGCGTTTTAGGCTGCATGGCCTTCTTCGGGTAGTACAAAACACTGATTGGTGCGTAACATCCATGTCTGGAATTAACATAAAAAACAATGATTATTGACAGAGCTTTTCAGAGGTATTATAAGAGACGTTTAGAAAGAGTAGCTACGTTGACTATAACGTTAGCTAATATGGTGTAGGTTGTATGTAGCGGTTAGCAATTATGGTATGAAGGTTTTGGCTTGGAATGGTGACTCTAAAATGATACAGTTTTCAGAGGCTTTGTAAGAGACTTTTACGAAGAGGAGGTTTTAACTCCACATCCCTGTGCTTCGTACATACGGTAGTTGTTTTCTTTCTATCGAGAGCCTCTGATAAAATACAGTCTGTCAAACAAGGGAATTAACCAGAGCTTCCCCTTGTAGGAAAGGAACACGGGTCTGTGTCCCAGATAGCACCCTATGCCCTACGTAGTGCACTACTTTTGACTAGAGGCCAATGGGAATAGGGTTCCATTTGGGATGTTGCCGTGACGTCGTGTCTATACAAATCACAGACGACAAGTCACACTGGATGGATTGTCCAGGGACACAATACTCCTGTGTGTGTGTGTGTGTGTGTGTGTGTGTGTGTGTGTGTGTGTGTGTGTGTGTGTGTGTGTGTGTGTGTGTGTGTGTGTGTGTGTGTGTGTGTGTGTGTGTGTGTGTGTGTGTGTGTGCGTGCACGTGCATTTCTTCTTTCTTTTTTTTCCTTTTACGAGTGCTTGCATGCATGAGTGTGATAACAATGAGTCTTTCTGAGCTGCCTAGTCCTAACATGTCTGGTTTCCTGTGCGAGGAGAAAGTGTCTCTCTTTGTGTTAGACGTTTAGAAAAGATATGGTGCAGATGCTTGTGCAGTGAGGGGAAGTTCAGCTGGTGTTTTTGATGCTTCTGAAACAAAGGACTCTTCTTCTTTTAAAAAAAACAAACATAATGGTAACTCTACTGCACTGGCAGTAGCGTTATACTGTAGGTGCGAGGGTTTGTTAGAAATATATTTTTTGTTATTTTCGCGGAATTGTGGGCGCAGTAGCTGGCGGTGGCGTGAAAGGGGTGTGTTTAAGTGGATAAACAAGTTGTGGATGTGTCGAGGCTTGGCCCCTTACCGGCCAATCAGAATGTGCTCTGTGGCTAAATATGTGTTTGCTTCAAGTTGTGGGTGTGTCGAGGTTTGGCCCCTCACCGGCCAATCAGAATGTGCTCTGTGGCTAAATATGTGTTTGCTTCAAGTGGTGGGTGTGTCGAGGTTTGGCCCCTCACCAGCCAATCAGAATGTGCTCTGTTGGCTAAATATGTGTTTGCTTCAAGTTGTGGGTGTGTCGAGGTTTGGCCCCTTACCGGCCAATCAGAATGTGCTCTGTGGCTAAATATGTGTTTGCTTCAAGTTGTGGGTGTGTCGAGGTTTGGCCCCTCACCGGCCAATCAGAATGTGCTCTGTGGCTAAATATGTGTTTGCTTCAAGTTGTGGGTGTGTCGAGGTTTGGCCCCTCACCGGCCAATCAGAATGTGCTCTGTGGCTAAATATGTGTTTGCTTCAAGTTGTGGGTGTGTCGAGGTTTGGCCCCTCACCGGCCAATCAGAATGTGCTCTGTGGCTAAATATGTGTTTGCTTCAAGTTGTGGGTGTGTCGAGGTTTGGCCCCTCACCGGCCAATCAGAATGTGCTCTGTGGCTAAATATGTGTTTGCTTCAAGTTGTGGGTGTGTCGAGGTTTGGCCCCTCACCGGCCAATCAGAATGTGCTCTGTGGCTAAATATGTGTTTGCTTCAAGTTGTGGGTGTGTCGAGGTTTGGCCCCTCACCGGCCAATCAGAATGTGCTCTGTGGCTAAATATGTGTTTGCTTCAAGTTGTGGGTGTTTACAGAGGTTTGGCCCCTCAAATTTGACACCTTGCCAATCAGAATGTGCTCTGTGGCTAAATATGTGTTTGCTTCAAGTTGTGTATTTACAGTTTTTTATGTATTGCGATGTTATCAACTCCAATTCAAATTTGACACCTTGACCAAACCAGCCAGGCGCGCGTGCCATCGTGCGTGCCATCGTGCGTGCCATCGTGCGTGCCATCGTGCGTGCCATCGTGCACATGTTGATTTAGTCTTTCCCAACTAGACACGTTCATGACACGCAGGTTAAAATACCCCAAAAAACATCTGTGAAGCAACAATATTAATTTGAGGACAGGTCGAAACACACATGAAACATTCATGGACATTTAGTTAGCTTGCTGTTGCTCATTTGTCCTGGGAGATAAACATTCATGGACATTCAATTAGCTTGCTGTTGCTAGCTCATTTGTCCTGGGAGATAAACATTCATGGACATTCAATTAGCTTGCTGTTGCTCATTTGTCCTGGGAGATAAACATTCATGGACATTCAATTAGCTTGCTGTTGCTAGCTCATTTGTCCTGGGAGATAAACATTCATGGACATTCAGTTAGCTTGCTGTTGCTAGCTCATTTGTCCTGGGAGATAAACATTCATGGACATTCAATTAGCATGCTGTTGCTAGCTCATTTGTCCTGGGAGATAAACATTCATGGACATTTAGTTAGCTTGCTGTTGCTAGCTCATTTGTCCTGGGAGATAAACATTCATGGACATTCAATTAGCATGCTGTTGCTAGCTCATTTGTCCTGGGAGATAAACATTCATGGACATTTAGTTAGCATGCTGTTGCTAGCTCATTTGTCCTGGGAGATAAACATTCATGGACATTTAGTTAGCTTGCTGTTGCTAGCTCATTTGTCCTGGGAGATAAACATTCATGGACATTCAGTTAGCATGCTGTTGCTAGCTCATTTGTCCTGGGAGATAAACATTCATGGACATTCAATTAGCATGCTGTTGCTAGCTCATTTGTCCTGGGAGATAAACATTCATGGACATTTAGTTAGCATGCTGTTGCTAGCTCATTTGTCCTGGGAGATAAACATTCATGGACATTTAGTTAGCTTGCTGTTGCTAGCTCATTTGTCCTGGGAGATAAACATTCATGGACATTCAATTAGCTTGCTGTTGCTAGCTCATTTGTCCTGGGAGATAAACATTCATGGACATTCAATTAGCATGCTGTTGCTAGCTCATTTGTCCTGGGAGATAAACATTCATGGACATTCAATTAGCATGCTGTTGCTAGCTCATTTGTCCTGGGAGATAAACATTCATGGACATTTAGTTAGCATGCTGTTGCTAGCTCATTTGTCCTGGGAGATAATAAGAGATAATAATAAACATTGGGTTGTTATTTTACCTGAAATGAAATGATCCGTGTTATTTTAATGGACAAAAAAAATGCTTTTCTTTCAAAAACAAGGACATTTCTAAGTGACCTCAAGCTATGGAACAGTATTGTATGTTGACTATAACATTTAGTTAATATAGTGTAGGTTTTTTGTTGCGGTTAGCAGTTATGGTACAAAGGTTTGACTTGGAAAGGTTTTTTCGCCTGGTGACAGAATAGCGCGTAGATGCGAGAAGGAATTATACAACAAGTAAAGAGATTATGCTGTTCGTATGCGACTGTTATGAAAGTGAACAGTGTTCAGGGGTGTATTCATTCCGACGATTCTTTTAAAACATTTCTTAAACGGAAGCAAACGGAGCAAAACGGGGATAAACATACCTGAATTTGTCCATTAGAAACCCTTGTTTGCAACTGTTGGACTAACGATTACACCCTAGATCATCTAGATGCAGGTAAGAGAGTGCAAGATGATATTGAATGTGTCACTGTCTGTCAACTTGATTACTAAACTTTCTCTCGACCTGTGCACCTACGTTGTAAACTTTCATTTGTAGGCTAATTTTGTAGCAACCTCATGATGAGTTAAGGTAAATTTGAGTATCATGTCGTAACCTAAACCTATCGCTGTTACATTGAACTGGGTGAATGGAATATGAATGACAGTAACCTAAACCTGTCACTGTTACATTGAACTGGGTGAATATGAATGACAGTAACCTAAACCTATCACTGTTACATTGAACTGGGTGAATATGAATGACAGTAACCTAAACCTGTCACTGTTACATTGAACTGGGTGAATATGAATGACAGTAACCTAAACCTGTCACTGTTACATTGAACTGGGTGAATATGAATGACAGTAACCTAAACCTATCGCTGTTACATTGAACTGGGTGAATGGAATATGAATGACAGTCATCCAATATGCTGTAATAGAAATAAGGCCAGGCTCATAAAAAATTAAATGGTCCTCCCTAATATTAAACGGCACCAACCACCACTGGTATACAATACTGGAATATGTTCCGGGATTCCTCCGGATTCCTCCGATGGTATTGACGAGTACCCAACATCAGTCATTGGCTTTATCAATAAGTGCATTGATAACGTCATCCACACAGTGACCGTACGTACATACCCCAACCAGAAGCCATGGATTATAGGCAACATCCGCAATGATCTGAAGGCTAGAGCTGCTGCTTTCAAGGAGCGGCACTCTAACCCGGAAGCTTATAAGAAATCCTGCTATGCCCTCCCACGAACCATCAAACAGGCAAAGCATCAATACAGGACTAAGATCGAATCGTACTACACTGGCTCTACAGCTACACCATCGAGAGCATCCTGACTGGTTACATCACTGCCTGGTATAGCAACTGTTTGGCCTTCGACCACAAGGCACTACAGAGGGTAGCGCGAACGGGCCAAGCTTCCTGCCATCCAAAACCTCTATACCAGGCGGTGTCAGAGGAATGCCCTAAAAATTGTCAAAGACTCCAGCCAACCTAGTCATAGACTGTTCTCTCTGCTACCGCACGGCAAGCGGTACCGGAGCGCCAAGTCTTGGTCCAAGAGGCTTCTAAACAGCTTTTACCTCTAAGCCATAAGACTCCTGAACAGCCAATCAAATGGCTGCCCAGACTATTCGCATTGCCCCCCCCCCTCCTGTTTTACACCACTGCTACTCTCTGTTATCTATGCATAGTCACTTTAATAACCCTAACTACATGTTCATATTACTACCTCAATGTGCGGGGGGCACCGGTTAGTTGACTCTGTACCAGTACCAAACCTGTATATAGCCTCGCTATTGTTATTTTACTGCTGCTCTTTAATTACTTGTTACTTTTATTTCTTATTCTTGTCTGTATTTTCTTTAAACTGCATTGTCAGTTAGGGGCTCGTAAGTAAGCATTTCACTGTGAGGTCTATTACACCTGTTGTATTCAGCATTTCACTGTAAGGTCTACTACACCTGTTGTATTCAGCATTTCACTGTGAGGTCTACTACACCTGTTGTATTCAGCATTTCACTGTGAGGTCTACTACACCTGTTGTATTCAGCATTTCACTGTGAGGTCTACTACACCTGTTGTATTCAGCATTTCACTGTGAGGTCTACTACACCTGTTGTATTCAGCATTTCACTGTGAGGTCTACTACACCTGTTGTATTCAGCATTTCACTGTGAGGTCTACTACACCTGTTGTATTCAGCATTTCACTGTAAGGTCTACTACACCTGTTGTATTCAGCATTTCACTGTGAGGTCTACTACACCTGTTGTATTCAGCATTTCACTGTGAGGTCTACTACACCTGTTGTATTCAGCATTTCACTGTGAGGTCTACTACACCTGTTGTATTCAGCATTTCACTGTGAGGTCTACTACACCTGTTGTATTCAGCATTTCACTGTGAGGTCTACTACACCTGTTGTATTCAGCATTTCACTGTGAGGTCTACTACACCTGTTGTATTCAGCATTTCACTGTGAGGTCTACTACACCTGTTGTATTCAGCATTTCACTGTGAGGTCTACTACACCTGTTGTATTCAGCATTTCACTGTGAGGTCTACTACACCTGTTGTATTCAGCATTTCACTGTAAGGTCTACTACACCTGTTGTATTCAGCATTTCACTGTGAGGTCTACTATACCTGTTGTATTCAGCATTTCACTGTAAGGTCTGCTACACCTGTTGTATTCAGCATTTCACTGTAAGGTCTACTACACCTGTTGTATTCAGCATTTCACTGTAAGGTCTGCTACACCTGTTGTATTCAGCATTTCACTGTGAGGTCTACTACACCTGTTGTATTCAGCATTTCACTGTAAGGTCTACTACACCTGTTGTATTCAGCATTTCACTGTGAGGTCTACTACACCTGTTGTATTCAGCATTTCACTGTGAGGTCTACTACACCTGTTGTATTCAGCATTTCACTGTAAGGTCTACTACACCTGTTGTATTCAGCATTTCACTGTGAGGTCTACTACACCTGTTGTATTCAGCATTTCACTGTGAGGTCTACTACACCTGTTGTAGTCAGCATTTCACTGTGAGGTCTACTACACCTGTTGTATTCAGCATTTCACTGTGAGGTCTACTACACCTGTTGTATTCAGCATTTCACTGTGAGGTCTACTACACCTGTTGTATTCAGCATTTCACTGTGAGGTCTACTACACCTGTTGTATTCAGCATTTCACTGTGAGGTCTACTACACCTGTTGTATTCAGCATTTCACTGTGAGGTCTACTACACCTGTTGTAGTCAGCATTTCACTGTGAGGTCTACTACACCTGTTGTATTCAGCATTTCACTGTGAGGTCTACTACACCTGTTGTAGTCAGCATTTCACTGTGAGGTCTACTACACCTGTTGTATTCGGCATTTCACTGTGAGGTCTACTACACCTGTTGTATTCAGCATTTCACTGTGAGGTCTACTACACCTGTTGTATTCGGCATTTCACTGTGAGGTCTACTACACCTGTTGTATTCAGCATTTCACTGTAAGGTCTACTACACCTGTTGTATTCAGCATTTCACTGTGAGGTCTACTACACCTGTTGTATTCAGCATTTCACTGTAAGGTCTACTACACCTGTTGTATTCAGCATTTCACTGTAAGGTCTACTACACCTGTTGTATTCAGCATTTCACTGTAAGGTCTACTACACCTGTTGTATTCAGCATTTCACTGTAAGGTCTACTACACCTGTTGTATTCAGCATTTCACTGTAAGGTCTACTACACCTGTTGTATTCAGCATTTCACTGTGAGGTCTACTACACCTGTTGTATTCAGCATTTCACTGTGAGGTCTACTACACATGTTGTATTCAGCATTTCACTGTGAGGTCTACTACACCTGTTGTATTCAGCATTTCACTGTAAGGTCTACTACACCTGTTGTATTCAGCATTT